>NC_072774.1:792758-1044654 GCF_022539595.1 Amphiprion ocellaris | reverse complement strand
AAAAAACTATTTATGGTAAAAATTAGTACAAAAAGAGACAACTCACAAAAACAACAAAATATACTTTACAAAAATTATAAAAAAATGAAAATACAGACAGAAATCACACAGAAAATGAATACCAAAAACAGACAGAAATTACAAAAGCTAAATTTTTTTTAAAATTATGTTGCAAAAATTCATTTAAAAAAGAGATAAAATATATTAATTTTGCAAAAATTTCTGAAAATAAAAACACAGAGAGAAATCACAAAAAAATGTAAAGCTGTTACTCAACTTACAGTGTTCTAAGAAATGTATTGCAAAATTATGCATAACATGTAATATTTAATACACTTAATTTGCAGCATCACAACACATTTATTTTATGGGTAAAATGCTTCAGTTACACTGTATTATCAGTGTTTGTTGTTGGGTGTAATTAAAATGCACCTCTTTTTGTTGCCTGTTGCTAAATGTGTTCCTGCTTAATGATCAGAAAAGATCAGATGCTTGTCCTTGACTAAATTGGGTCACTTTATTGGATGAACACAGTATTTTTTTATTTATCTTATTTTAGCAATCATCAAATTGCATTAATGCGCTTGGTCCTTCGGAGCCCACACTTTTAGACAATTTAAATGAGAGAATTTGGCAAGAAGCATACAGAATCATTTTCACTGATGCAACAGTAATTCCCCTTAAATAAAGACTCTGAGCTGAAGGTGCAATATAACCACACATTTATTTTTAATTTCATAGAAAAACATCCCTTCATTTGCAGTCCAAGCTGATTTGCACCCTCTGCACTGTCACACAGTAATAAAACATTTTCCTACTTTTTGATATACATGTTCTCATTCATTGGTTTACTGCTGAAATATGTAGACTGAACAAAATACAAACATTATAAAGATCACCTTAAAAAACAGCTTTATTCAGATTATTTATTCCACAGATGACAACAGAAAGATCAGAACGGACTGTTGCCAGCTGGATGCAAGTATTTCAGTTAGCACTGCAGCCATAAACTTCAATTACCACAACTCAACTGTTTGTCATCTCATAAATAGTTTCAGATAGAGTTGTATGACAGACAATCCGCCACATGTTGCTCTAGCTAGATGTCTCCAACTGCATAGAAGTCTTGATTTGATCATTTATTTAAAGTATATTCCTAGCAGAGAGCTCACTCTTTATTAATCAGTCAAGTGACATCTGCATTTGTTATTTAACATGCATCTGAGCAACGTAAGTACCCTTACAGGGCTAATGCACAGTGAGAGGCTGAATGTGATGATAGTGGCCCCATTGTAGTTTGTCAATACACTTTCCTACTTCAAACGTACTATATGTTTGGCAATATACGTGAGAAGGTAATTTAGTTTTTAGTAGGAGTGGTGCTTCAGACTGACACATAGTACTCAACAAATGGCATGCAAGAAGACAAATGATCAGTCCACAAGTAACATCGGCGATCTCAGTAATTCTATGCAGATGTGTGACTTGTTACTGACTTCACTCTTGATCTACCTATAATCTTTTCCAGTACTTGGTTTTCTCATGACAATCATTCTGTTTTAGATATGCCATATATCTTAACAACAAATACTGATTCCCCTATGCTATTGACAGAATTTAATAAAATATTAGATGCTGCAATTATTTATATCTTTTAGTTTTTTTTTTTTACCTATTACTATATCCTTTTTTAAACTGCTATTGCATATTACTTTACAAAATTATTTTACAAAAATTTATTTTAAAAAAGAGACCAAAATTGCAAAAACATAAAAAAAATTATTTTACAAACATTAATAAAAAATAAAAATAAAAGCATAGGTAAAAATCACTAAACTTTTTTAAAAATCTGTATTTATTTTAAACATAAATACAAAAAAGACACAAATCACAAAAACAGAAAAAATATTTTTAATTTTACAAAACTTAATGAAAATAAAAACATAGATAAATCATCCAAAGTTGTTTAAATCAATCCAACTGGACTTTAAGAAAACTTAAAGTCCAGTTGGATTGATTTAAACAACTTTGGATAACCATGACCTGGATGAATGAGAAACTATACAGACATATAGATAAATCACAAAAAACAATAAAAAAAAAATTTAAATTATTGAAAGGTGGAAATCACATAAACAAACCAAAAAATATTTATTTTATAAAAACATTTAAAAAAAATGAAAATAAAAACAGACAAAAATCACAAAAAAATGAAAAATAATTATTTAAAAAAATTAATAAGCAGTGAAAGTAAAAACAGACAGAAATTGCAAAGAAATCATTTTAAAAAATGAATATTATGAAAAATAAAAATTATGTTACAAAAATTAAAGAAATTGAAATCACAAAAACAGAAAAATAATTATTTTGCAAAAATTTATGAAAATAAAAACATAGAAATCACAAAGGGAGCTCTTTTTAAAACTGTATTTTACAAAAATGAATTTAAAAAGAGAAAAATCATAAAAACTGAAAAATTATTATTATATATATATATATTATATATATTTTTCACATATTTAATCGATCTTGGGCAGGTTCTAGTGTCTCTAAAGAGACTTTTAAATGTGAAAAACATTAAATCAGATTACAGAAACGGTTGGAGTTGATGTTTGATATTCTAAATGAAAGGACATCTGTGTTTTTCAGACGTATTCGGGTTTGTTCTGCGTGGTGGTGAATCCCTACAAGAACCTGCCCATTTACACCGAGTCCATCGTGGAGATGTACCGCGGCAAGAAGCGCCACGAGATGCCTCCTCACATCTACGCCATATCAGAGGCGGCGTACCGCAGCATGCTGCAAGGTAGGGACCACCTGAGCCCTCTGACCCCGCCTCCTATCGGCCCACCTGAGCCCTCTGACCCCGCCTCCTATCGGCCCACCTGTGTTCTTTGCTCCCTGACAGCCGTCTAAAGGTGTCTAAAGGTGTTTACAGATGTCTAAAGGTGTGGTTGGTCCTTATCAGACGTGTTTCTGGACATTAGCGGGCGCCGCAGATTAGAGCGGAGGATTCCCGGCGACGGTTTAAAGGTTTCGGAGCAGTTGAGCAACAGCTGAGCCTCGGGGAGTCTACCTGAGAGCACAGGTGTGTTCAGGAACCAGTAGAACCAGTACGGATTCTCCCCGACGTGGGAATCTGAGGCCAAACAGCAGCAAACAAAGTGGCGTCTCTGTGGTGTGACAGCCTGAAGGACCAGTCGAGTGACTCAGCACAGATTTAAACATCAGTCGACTAAAACAGCCGTCAGTGGGCGGAGGTTCAGCAGCACCCAGCCGCCTCCTACAGACAACAAACGACATGTCTGTCTGTCTAAAGCTGCAAAATAGTCCAGAATTAGACAATAAATGTACTCAGTAACGGTCCAGAGTAAACCAGTTCATCTACAATTAGCTGTAAACAGTTTAAATCACTCACAAATTATCCAATTTGTCTTAAATTAGATAGAAACTGTCTGAAATGACTGAAAAATGGTCAAAAATCAATTTCTATTTATCTATGTCTGTCGTCCAAATTTACGCAAAACATTTACTCAATAATTGTCCAATGTAAATCAAAATTTGTCTTAAATTAGATATAAACAGTAGAAAATGAGTCCAAATTTGTCAAAAATCTATTAAAATTGTCCAAAACAACACAAAAAACGCCCAACATTATTCAAAAACTGTCCAAAAGCTGTTAACTTTTACTGAAACCAAGACTGGACAGTCGTTTTTAGATTCCAACTCTTTCTTAAGATTAAAAAAAACAACAAAATGAATCTCCAAAAAGCAACAACTGAACCATGTTAAGTTTTATTCTGACACCTGAAAAGTTTTTTCACGGCTGAACTTGTGATGTTTTTCTCTTCCGCAGATCGAGAAGATCAGTCGATTCTCTGCACGTAAGTAAATAAATACTGGAGAATGCACATATTCAAATATTCAGCAAAACGTGGAACAATCCAAATATTGTGCTTCATACTTAACCAAAAATGAGCTAGTTTATTAGCTAAAGCAACGGCATTCTGATGCAGCAATAATATTCGCTTAACTTAGAATCAGCTAGTTTGTTAGCTCGTACTACAAGGTAATACAGCAAAACATTATTAGTTTAACCTAAAGCCAGTTAGTTTGTTAGCGAGTGCTACAGCAACGTAATACAGCACAACATTTTTAGCTTTTCCTAAAATTAGCAGAAGCATTGTTAGCTTAACCTAAAATTAGCTAGTTTATTAGCTAGTGCTGCAGAAAGCTAATATAGCAAAAGATTGTTAGCTTACCCTAAAATCAGCTAATTGGTAAGTTAGCGCTTCAGCAATCTAGTGTGGCAAAACATTATTAGCTTAACCTAGACTCAGCTACTTTGTTACCTAGTGCTTCAGCAAGCTAATATGGCAAAAGCATTATTAGCTTAGCCTGAAATTAGCTAGTTTGTGCTTAAGCAAAATAATACAGGATAACATTATTATCTTACCGAAGGTAAACTAGTTTGTTAGCAAATGCTAAAGCAAGCTAATACAGCAAAACATTATTTACCTAAAATCTGCTAATTTGTTAGCTAGAGCTACAGCAAGTTAATACAACATAATATCATTAGCTTAATGTAAAATCAGCTAATTAGCTACTTCTAATATATATATTTAACTCCTAGTTAGCTTTTATACTAATGTATTGGATGATAGTGAACATAACTTATCAGAAATCTAACAATAGCAAAGCTAACATTTTGAAAATTATTATTGTCCATGTTGGGATTCTTCCCTCAGTATATTAGCTGTATTAGCTTGCTGCAGCACTAGCTAACAATAAATAAATGAGGAAATATTGTTGTCAGCCAATATTCAAAATCTAGCATTAAATCCTGTGTTGTGATTCGTCTGCCTGCCTTCCTGTCAACTCGACTTCCTGCTCAACTCTTCCTGTCATTGTCCAATGTTGGAGTTTCCTCTTAAATTTGTGTTTTTGTGGCATCTGCTGCTTTTAGATCTTCCTCGGCTCCTATTTTTAATCCGTTCTCCTTCATTATCCTCCAAAAGCAACAGCGCTGTTTCCTCTACACCTGCTTCTGTTTAGACCCAAGACCCTGAACGCATCACAAGAGCTCAAAATTATAGATACTGTTGATAATAAAGGCCACATGTTCACAGTGCAGGGTGGTATTTACTGTTATTGTGGTATTTACTGTGTTATTGTGGTATTTAGTGTGTTATTGTGGTATTTATTGTGTTATTGTGGTATTGTGTTATTGTGGTATTTATTGTGTTACTGTGATATTTATTGTGTTATTGTGGTATTTACTGTGTTATTGTGGTATTTACTGTGTTATTGTGGTATTTATTGTGTTATTGTGGTATTGTGTTATTGTGGTATTTATTGTGTTACTGTGGTATTTACTGTGGTATTGTGGTATTTACTGTGTTATTGTGGTATTTATTGTGTTACTGTGGTATTTATTGTGTTATTGTGGTATTTACTGTGTTATTGTGGTATTTATTGTGTTATTGTGGTATTTACTGTGTTATTGTGGTATTTATTGTGTTATTGTGGTATTGTGTTATTGTGGTATTTATTGTGTTACTGTGGTATTTACTGTGTTATTGTGGTGTTTACTGTGTTATTGTGGTATTTATTGTGTTACTGTGGTATTTATTGTGTTATTGTGGTATTTACTGTGTTATTGTGGTATTTATTGTGTTATTGTGGTATTTATTGTGATATTTAGTAGTTTCATGTTGCTCTGATTTTACAGAGGAGAATCTGGAGCTGGAAAAACAGAAAACACGAAGAAGGTCATCCAGTATCTGGCTCACGTTGCTTCGTCCCATAAGAGCGGAACTCTGGGCAGGAACAAGGAACCTGTACAGGTGTGTTACCAAAATAAAACAACATATAAGGAGATGGAGGACTTTCTAGGAGCTTTAAAGAAATATTCTGTTATTTTATTGGTTTATTCTGTAACGTGAAAATGTCAAAATTCTGACTTTGCTAATGCTAAATTTCTGATTTCATGACAGTAAACCTGCAGTAAAGAAACGTATCATTATCCCTCTAAAAGCCCAACTAGCTGCCTTTAGGTTAAGCTAATAAGACCATGCCATATTAGCTTGCTGCATCACTAGCTAACAAACTAGCTGATATTATGTTAAGCTAATAATGTTTTTTATTATTAGCGTGCTGAAGCACTCACTAACAAACTAGGTTATTTTAGTTAAGCTAATCACATTGTGCTTTTATAACCTGTTGTAGCATTAGCTAACAAACTAGCTGATTTTAGGTTAAGCTGATAATGTTACTAGCTTGCTGAAACACTTGCTAACAGGCTACTTGATTTTAATTAAGCTAATAATGTTGTGCTATGATAACTTGCTTTAGCATTACGTTACAAAGTACTTGATTTTAGGTTAAACTCATACTGTTTTTCCATATTAGGTCACTGTAGCACTAGCTAACAAACTAGCTGATTTTAGGTTAAGCTAAGAATGTTTTGCTATATTAGCTGGCTGTAGCACTAGCTAGCAAACTAGCTGATTTTATGTGAAGCTAATAGTTTTGTTATATTAGCTTGATGTAGCTCTAGCTAACAAACTAGCTAACGTTATGTTAAGCTAATAATGTTTTCATATATTACCTTACTGTACCACTAGCTAACAAGCTAGCTGGTTAAGCTAACAATACTTTTGCTGACTGTAGGTTATGTTAGTGAGCTAGCAAAATAGCTAACAAAATAGCTGATTTTAGGTCAAGCTAATAATGCTTTGCTATACTAGCTGGCTGTAGTACTAGCTACCAAACTAGCTAATTTTAAGTTAAGCTAATGAGGTCTTGCTATATTACATTGCTATAGTAGCAGCTAGCTGATTTTACACGAAGCAAATCTTTTGTTATATTACCTTGATGTAGCTCTAGCTAAAAAACTAGCTGACTGTATGTTAAGCTAATAATGTTATATGATATTTGCTTTCTGCAGCACTCGCTAACAAACCAGCTAGTTTCAGGTTAAGCTAATAATGTTATGTTATATTAGCTGGCCGTTGTACTAGCTAACAAACTAGCTAATTTTAGGTTAAGCTAACAATGCAGTTTAACACTGAAAGAACAGCTGCTTTAAACTGGCCTCTCCTGTTTTCTGTCAGGTTAAATTACTGTTTTTACAAGTGGAATACGCATACGTTAGTTTATCTTCTCTTTATTGGGGTTGTAGCAACCAATAGGGCTGAACAATCTGAGAAAAATATCTGATCTTTTCCAACTGATCTGATGAGCTTCTGTTTAGTATTTGCTGTGTAATAGCAGGCAGACAAATGTATATATTATCTCTGATTCACTTTAACCCTGTATGATGATTGTATTTGATGGCACAGTGATTAATTAATTTTTATTTAACCTTACGTAAACTGTTATATATCTGTAACCTGATAATTTATGCTGCTGCCAGTTTTTCCTGGTTAAATAACAGTGAAATAGAAGAAATAGATTCAAACATGTGACAGGGCTTCAGAACATCCAGCAAAAGTGTGACATGAATTTGTAAAATAATCGGAAACACAGTTTAAACTCTGAGTCAGATTAGCTTTAGAATCTTAATTACTGGAATAGCATTTTGCTAATTGCATTGCTCAGTTACTTATTGAACCCTATTCTACCATATAGTAATTTTGTAAAAAATGTTACAGGAAGCTAATATGGCAAAAGCATCATTAGCCTTCCATAGAATTAGCTAGTGTATTTACTAGAGCTACAGCAAGCTAATATAAAAACATTATTAACTTAACCTAGAATCAGTTTGTTAGCTAGTACTCAAGTAAAAAAATCTAGTAAAACATTAGTATCTTAACCTGTAGTCAGCTAATTTGTTAGCTAGTGCTACAGCAAGCTAATATAAAAAACATTATTAGCTTAACCTAGAATCAGCTAGTTTGCTACTTAGAGCTATAGCAAGCTGATATGGCTAAATTATTAGCTTAACGTAAAATCAGCTAGTTTATTAGCTAGTGCTACAGCAACCTAATATAGCAAAATTAGTAGCTAAACCTAGTCTCAGCTAGTTTGTTAGCTAGTGCTACAGCCTGCTCATATAGCAAAATGATTAGCTGAACATAAAATTAGCTAGTTTGTTAGCTAGTACTCAAGTAAACAAATCTAGTAAAACATTAGTATCTTAAACTGAAGTCAGCTCATTTGTTAGCTTATGCTGCACAAAGGTAATATAGCAAACCATTATTACCTTAACCTAATATCAGCTAGTTTGTTAGCTAATGCTGCAGAAAGGCAATATATTAATAGAATTTGAAAAATAATCGATAAAGCAGTTTAAACTCTGAGTCATACTAACTTTAGAATTTTAATTGCTGGATTAGCATTTTGCTAATAGTATGGCTCAGTTACCTATTCAGCCCTAATTTAGCATCTACTCCTTTAAAAAATGTTAGATATTTTCACACATTTCCATTATTTAAGCGGTTTTAAGTGATAAAAACACATCTTCTGTCATGTTTCAAGTGTAATTCCTGTTTTAGAGGGTGGATTTTATGTTCTTGTGCTCTTTCTGTCAGTTTTTCCTCTTTTTCTTCTTGATCTCAGCATCATTTCTGACCTTCTTTCCCTGCTGCCTTCGTTCCTCTGCCGCCTTTCCCTTCCTTTCTCTGCCGTTTTGTTCAGATGGACGGTTGTCGGTCTCTAACCAGAGGCAGCTCTCTGGCCAGCAGGGTGAGTCCATCCGTCCGTCCTTTACTTCCTGTCCTATTTCCTGCTTTAACGACTAAATGAACCTCATTAACGGTCAGACCCTGGAACTGTACACTTTATTTGTGTGTACACTTTCGTTTGTTGTTGTTGTTGTGATTGTTGTCTTATTTGTCCTTTTTTGTCTCATCCATCCATATGTTCACCACCTATTCAACTCATTTCTGTCCGCAATTCTGCAGAGTTTACAATATGTGAGTATGATGGTCTTCAGAAACTTTGGGTTCAGTGGTGGGGAGACGTGGAAGATGTTTGGACGACAACATCTCAGGAAATATTCTACTGTGTAACATTAATACTTCTCTATATCTACTCTTTAAAGCAGGGGAGTCAGAGTCATCTTAGTCCAGGTTCCACATCCAGTCCAGTCTGATCTCCAGTAAAACCAGTAAAACCACAGCATAATAACCTGTAAATAACCACAACTCCTAATGGTTCATAATGTTCACATTTAAGGAATTATCTTTTTACTAAACATCATGAACAACCTGACATTTCTGAAGAAAAACAAGTTAAATTTCATCAACATTCAGCCTCAGTTTATCATTTCCACATTACAACTTCCAGATCACAGAGTGTCGACAAAGGAGCACAACATTTAGTCACCTGGAACTGAACCATAGAGGATTTACTGGAGGATCAAAACCACAAAAATCAGGACAAAAACAAAAACAAGACAAAATATTACAAAAATGAGACACAAAATGACAAAAATAAGACAAAAAACAAACGAGAAAAAAAGGAAACACAAAACGACAAAAGTGAGAAACAAAATGATAAAAAACAACAAGACAAAATATGATAAAAATGAGACACAAAGTGACAACAGCGAGAAACAAAATGACAAGACAAACGACACGAAACAAAAAAGAGACAAAAAATTAGACAAGAAAGTTACAGTGACAAAAAATGAGACGATAAAAATGAGACAAAAATTACAAAAGCGAGAAACAAAATGACAAAAAGATATACAAAAAACACAAGCGAGACAAAAAGGAAACACAAAACGACAACAAGGACAAACAAAATGATGAAAACATGAGACAAACGACAAAAGTCAGACAAAAAAACAACAAAAACGGGACAAAAAATGACAAAAACTAGACACAAAATTACAAAAAATTAGACAAACAACACGAAACAAAACAAAAAATTTGGCAAAAAAGTTGACAAAAAATGAGACAAATGACACAAGCGAGGCAAAGAAAGAAAACAACAAGAGAAAAAATGACAAATATGAGAAACAAAATGACAAAAGTGAGAAACAAAACAACAAAAAAATAGACAACACAAGTGAGAGATAAAAAACAAGATGACAAATAGACTAAAAAAAAGAAAAAAAAACAACACAAACAAGACAAAACTTCACAAAAATGAGACAGAAAACAACAAAAGAACAATGAACAATCTAGCATTTTACTTTATGATCAAAACAACTTGTCATGGTCTAGAAATGATTTTAAATTTATAGTTTTACTAATTTACAATCTGCAGTTAATGTCTTCTCTGAAATTTTTACACTTTGAGGGCCGGATTGGACCCTCTGGAGGGCCGCTTTTGGCCCACGGGCCTCATGTTGGACACCCCTGGTCTAAAGAATCTGTGGAATACAATTTACAATAATGTCTACATCTGGCAGTATTTGAATATTTTAAACTTGTGTGTATTTTTGGTTTACTTTTCTTCTTCTACTATCCTTTTTGCTGACGTCGCCATGCAGATTAGCCCACTGTGGGGTTATTAAATCATAAATAAAAGCCTGAAATTATTTAAAAACTCCAAAATTCTGTCCTGCTTTAATCAGACTGTCTACCAATATTTTAGTTTTTGTCATATCTGCTCAGTCAGTTAAGAAAGCTCAACTAAAAACATCCATTTTTTGAGCTGCTCTGGATGCTCTACAAACTTCACTTCTTCCTTGTTTTTACGTAATCTACCTAAAAATCATCCAAAATGTCTCAGTGTATCTAAAATTAAATATAAATTGTTCACAGTGACTGAAATGTAATTAATAAAATTGGATAAAATTTTCCACAACTACTCAAAATTTCTCCAAAATCCGGTAAATCGTCCAAAAGTGGATTAAAAATGCTATACAGTGACTAATAAAGTGTCCAAAATTAGATCAAAAAATATCTAAAGTGACTTAAAATGGACCAAAATGACCCAAATAATCTAACATTAGGTATAAATTGTTTAAAATTACTCAAAAACTGTCCTTAATTACTGAAACAGTGTCCAAAATGACACTAAATTAGTGAATAAAACGGCACAAAATGGACCTTAAATGACTCCGAACTCGTCCACAAGGACTCAGGTTCTAAAATGACATGAAATCTGTTTTTCATATTTCATCTCCTCCATAATCAGAGATTATTGATCTACTGTCCAATATTCCAGATTCTTTCAGGTTTTTATCTCTAATAGTTCCTCACATGTTGTCGTTCATCAGATTGAAATAAAAGCGGGTTTTATTTCTCAAACAGAATCGCGTGTTTTCTGTCAAACGTTCTGGTTTGTCGTGTTCTTTAGATGTCAGGTTTGGTTTCTAGATTCTCTGTGAAGCGTAGTGGCCTCAGGTGTTTGTAGAGTCGTGGTTTGAATGACGACATGGACAGGTGTGTGCAGGTGTGGGTGTGTCTCCGGCACATTGTTTGCTTTGTGTTGCGTCACATTCGCCTCCTGCTCTGAGTGTCTGGCTTCAGTAGTGACTCGCCTGGAATTAGATGCTCGTCTGCTGCCGCTGCTGCTGCAATGCGACGGCCGCAGTCATGCATTGCAGCTAGAGTCAGCCGACAGGCAGCTTCCAGCTTCGCTCAGTGATGGTGATTCTCAACCAAGTGTTGTTAGTTTACCTTTAACTCTCTGAGCCTCAATTCAAACAGCAAGACCACGGATAATATCAGAGCTCAAAAATGTTCAGAAATCATAAAAAAAAGTTTCATTTGTTTTATTTATTGCACAAAAGTAACATAAAATCAGCTAGTTTGTTAGCTAGTGCCGCAGTAAGCTAATAAAGGAAGCATTGTTAGCCTAACATAAAACTAGCTGGTTTGTTAGCTTATGGTATAGGAAGCAAATACTGTAAAACATTATTTGCTTAACCCACAATCAGCAAAAGCATTGTTAGCTTAACCTGAAGTCAGCTAGTTTTTTAGCTCATGGTACAGTAAGGTAATATAGGAAAACATTATTAGCTTAGCATAAAGTCAGCTAGTTTTTTAAGCTAGTGCTACAGCCTGCTAATATTATAAAACATTATTAGCTTTCCATTAAATTAACAAGTTTTTTTACTAGAGCTAAAGGAAGCTAATATAGCAAAATTATTAGCTTAATGTAAAATCAGCTAGTTTGTTAGCTAGTGCTACAGCAAGCTAATAAAGGAAGCATTGTTAGCCTGACGTAAAATCAGCTAGTTTGTTAGCTAGTGCTACAGCAAGTTAATAAAGAAAGCATTGTTAGCCTAACGTAAAAGCAGCTAGTTTGTTAGCTAGTGCTACAGCAAGCTAATAGAGGCAACATTATTAGCTTAACCCAAAACTAGCTAGTTTGTTAGCTTGTGGTACAGGAAGCAAATACTGTAAAACATTATTAGCTTAACCCACAATCAGCAAAAGCATTGTTAGCTTAACCTGAAGTCAGCTAGTTCTTTAGCTTGTGGTACAGTAAGGTAATATAGGAAAACATTATTACCTTAGCACAAAGTCAGCTCATTTTTAACTACTGTTACAGCCTAATATTGCGAAACATTATTAGCTTTCCATTAAATTAGCTAGTTTTTTTGCTAGAGCTGCAGGAAGCTAATATAGCAAAATTATTAGCTTAACGTAAAATCAGCTAGTTTGTTAGCTAGTGCTACAGCCAGCTAATATGGCAAAAGCATACTAGCATTCAATTAAATTAGCTAGTTTGTTAGCTAGTGCTGCAGCAAGCTAATAGAGAGAACATTGTTAGCTTAACCTGAAACTCGCTAGTTTGTTAGCTAGTGCTACAGCCAGCTAATATGACAAACGCATACTAGCATTCATTAAATTAGCTAGTTTGTTAGCTAGTGCTACAGCAAGCTAATAGAACATTGTTAGCTTAACCTAAAACTAGCTAGCTGTTACAGCAAGCTAGTAGAGGAAACATTATTAGTGTCACCTAAAATCAGCTAGTTTTTTAGCTAGTGCTATAGCCCGCAAATATAGCAAAGCATTATTAGCTTTCCATTAAATGAGCTTTTTTTGTTGCTAGAGCTACTGCAAGCTAATATAGCAAAATTATTAGCTTAACATAAAATCAGCTAGTTTCTTAGCTAGTGCTACAGCCAGCTAATAGGGGAAACATTGCTAGCTTAATATAACATCAGCTAGTTTAGCGGGCACTATGATTGCATATTGATGTGTGATGAGTGAATTTTTTCTGATTTTATTTTTTTTTTGGCAAATGAAAGGTATAAATTTTGTCATTTTTGAATAAAGAACACACACCTTTCATACCTGGTGGCAGGTTTTGAGGTTCAGAGGGTTAAAAATGTATGAGAAATTTAAAATAATAAATATATGCAATGATTATCTAACTGATAAATTTTTATGATCTTGCATTGAGAATCATCTGTTCGAGGGTCGGATGATGTGTTTGGAGCTAAAACGCTTCAGTTTGTGTCATTTGCTTTTCACGGATGAGTCATGAGGGTTGAGTTTTACATAACGGCTGATCTGCTGCAGTCAGAGAGGACCTGAGGGATGATGATGGTGATGGTGATGATGGTGATGGTGGTGATGATGATGATGATGATGATGATGATGATGATGATGATGATGATGATGATGATGAAGCTGATCTGAAATCTGCTGTGTGTCTTCAGGGTGAACTGGAGCGCCAGCTGCTTCAGGCCAATCCCATCCTGGAGGCCTTCGGCAATGCCAAGACCGTCAAGAACGACAACTCGTCCAGATTTGTGAGACCAGATTCATGTTTTTTGAAAGCTCTCTGATCAGTTAAACCAGAAATTAACTAGAACTGGTTCTTTTTCAGGGTAAATTCATCCGTATAAACTTTGACGTGGCCGGATACATCGTTGGTGCCAACATTGAAACCTGTATCCTTTAACCCTGTAGAGCCCAACGTAGCACACTGTTAGCTTAATGTAAAAGCAGCTAGTTTGTTAGCTAGTGCTACAGCAAGGTAATATAGCAAAACATTATTAGCTTTCTATTAAATGTGCTAGTTGTTTTGCTAGAGCTACAGCAAGCTAATAGAAAAAACATTAGCTTTACCTAAACACAGCTGGTTTGTTAGCTAGTGCTACAGCAAGCTAATAGAGGAAACATCAGCTTTACCCAAATTCAGCTAGTTTGTTTGCTAGTGCTACAGCAAGCTAATAGAGGAAACATTAGCTTAACCTAAAACTAGCTAGTTTGTTAGCTAGTGCTACAGCAAGGTAATATAACAAAAAATTATTAGCTTTACCTAAACTCAGCTAGTTCAGCAGCGCTACGATTGCATATTGATGTTTGATTGCCTGTGGATGTGAAACCAGATCAGATAGATCCATCATTCTTCTTGCATATAAAATCTGGGGAGTTAGACGAACATTACTAGATGGAATATTTCTAAATTACTAGAAATATTCCAGGATTAAAGTAGGATTTAAGTATTTTTTGTGATAAAATGTTGATAAATTAAAATTTGCGTGCACACTAACATATTCTCATAATAAAAAACTGGTCTAAAAAGCCATAGTTACTGGAAATAAACCAGAATTAAAGCATAATTTCAGTTATATTAGTGATAGTTTCCTTGACTGCATGAATCCAGACCTCCTGGAAAAGTCTCGAGCTACACGTCAGGCCAAAGACGAGAGGACCTTCCACATCTTCTACCAGCTGCTGTGTGGAGCCACGGATGAAACCAGAGGTGAGAGAAGAAACATCAGAAAAGATGAGCCGATTTTACTCCAGTAATGATTAAAAATAAAACATGATCAGACCGCCACCTGGTGGACATTAACAGCACTGCTGATTACCAGAATATTATTGTTTTTATGTCTCATGTTTTTGTCGTTTTGTGTCTAGTTTTTGTTGTTTTGTGCCTTGTTTTGTCGTTTTATGCCTTATTTTTCTCATTTTGTGTCTTATTTTTGTCATCTGTCTTGTTTTTGTAATTTTGTGCCTTGTTTTTGTTGTTTTGTGCCTTGTTTTTGTGGTTTTGCCTTGTCTTTGTTTTGTGTCTCGTTTTTGTTGTTTTGTGTCTCGTTTTTGTTGTTTTGTGTCTTGTTTTTGTCGTTTTGTGTCTTGTTTTTGAGTGTAACGGTTACCTCTTCAGAGATATTTGCTCAGGTGACCAGTTTCTTCCAGAGTTTTCTGGAAACGACCCGCCAGCTCGTCTTCCCTTCATTAAATACTGTAAATCCTGCATCATTTTCACGACTTTCCAACCTAAATCTCTTTGTTTCCTCATCCAGCCGACCTGCTCCTCGGTACTGCAGATGAGTATCGGTTCCTCAGCGGCGGTTCCATCCCGGTTCCTGGTCAGAGCGACTCGGAGAACTTCACCCAAACGATGGACTCCATGGCCATAATGGGCTTCACCCCCGAGGAGCTGCTCTGTAAGAGAAACACAACCAAAATCTGTTTGTTTGTCATTTATTCCAAGCGTTCGCTGCCGAAAACCCAAATGCTTTCTGGTCCGGTTCAGATCGTACTTTGGGAACGACAAATTAGAGAATATCCAGAGACTGGAGATCATCCCTTCATGTTTCCTTTAGTGCTGTCAAGAGATTTTAAAAATTTATTATTAAATTAATCTAATTAATCTCTTTTTTAAATCTCACCTAAAAATTGCTGAGAAAAGCCCTCAAATTGAGGTATTTCCATTTAAATTCATTACATTATTGTGGCAGATCAAATTATTGATATATAGCAAAAAAGTGGCTTTATAAAGTAATTTATTGTTTTCAACAGACTTGAACAAACGCATTTCTAACCATTTATGTATTTGAGACTAGTCCCAAATGCTGCCTGAAACCTTTAGTTTCGACCACCAGAGGGAATATTGCTGTGTTCTTTTGTCAATCTCTAAATAATTAGAAAATAAAATAAAACATCAGGTCCATAAGTGCTGTAAGTTAACACCAAAAAACAGAAGAGGAGACTTTTCTGAGGAATACAAGTATTGAACACAGAACTTGCTGCGTTTCTTCTGTTTCAGATAATATAAAATAACTAAAACAAGACCCGCCAATCACAGTGCTGTAAGTTAGCACATCAAAATAACATTGTTCATCATCACAAAATAAAGTGCTGAAATAACAAGCAGTCATTTCTAGTAGGCTACAGAGGACATAGCAGCCATGCTGACCTCATGCCCCTTATTTCCTCTTCAGCCAGTTGCTGAGACAGACCAGCTTGGTCACATTTTCTGGGAGCAAGACTGCCCTTTTTTTTGCACTATGTGGCCTGCGAGGCTAAACAGTCTCTCACAAGGTACGGAGGTTGCCGGGGAGGCCAGGTACTTGTGTGCTAGGGCTGACAGCTGTTCATAGGCTCCTGAGTTAGCATATCACCACTGCAGGGGACAGTCATCAGTACTGATGCTGGGCTCTGCTCTGTAGCACAGCAGCTCTCCAGACTCCATTCCATCTTCTTCTGAGTCAGAGTCAGACCCCAGCAGGCAGCACTACAGAGCAAGAGACGTAGGCCTCACCACCCAGCAGCTCAGTCACATACCTGCACAGGTGGATAGGTTTGCAAAATAAACTTAGCTGGATATTTAAAGTGTAACTGATTTCCAATTTAATTGTCCTTAAAAGTATCTACCTAATGTTCATTATTTTTTGTATTACACATGTAACAATAGTTTATTTCACTAAAATGGACAGGTGTTTATTTATTTGCTTACCTGCATGGTTCAAGCAGGACCTCCAGCCTCTGCAGTTTGCCCCACTCAGCTTCGGTTGGAATAACCAATCTGTGGTTGTTCTGTTGGTCCAACGTAGCCTGGACAGCTTCTCGGTTGCGTAGGAGACGTGAGACCATTGCGAGAGTTGAATTCCACCTGGTCGGTACATCCTGTATAAGTTGCTCGCTCTTTTTTCCAAGTGTTACTTGTTGCTGGTTAAGTTCTGTGGTACTCGCAGGACTTTGTTTAAAATGGCCAACAATCTTGCGGCACTTTGCTCGTACACCGGAAAACCCGCTGCTAACGAGGCAGATCATGATGGTCCTCTGGAGAATGTGAGTGTAGCGTGGTGAGAAAGATGCAGAGACTGAATATTCCTTGGAGAAAGACGGCAGACCGCCGTTTATTGTTAGGCGAACAGAGGCAGTAACCGGTCTGGCCTTTTGAATGACAACCCCCCAGAGCGTGGGAACTAAAAAAAAAACAAACAGGGAAGGCGCATGCGCGCTACAACACCTGCTTACATAAGCATTGCAGACGATGTGCTCGTATGGAAGAGCTCTCATAGCAGCCAGCACGTGTGCTGCGCTCTGTACCGATGGTGGATATCTTGTTTTCAATTCCCCAGTCATTTGCCACTTTGAGAAACTGTTCGGCGCATTTATCAGCAAAGTGCCTGGTTTCTGTTTTCATGACAGTCAGTGCAAATGAGTTGAGGTTCCACTCACCATCAATAAAGTGTCCGGTCACCCCCAAATAGCTGTGGTTGCCAGCTGAGGTCCAGTGATCTCTGGTTATTGCAACATAGCTGGGCGAATCCTCCAACAACATCTGAAGTTTGTTTTTCTTTTCGCCGTCGTACATCTTGCTGATTTTGTTCGTCACTGTAGTCCTGCACAGTGGCTTGTATGATGGGTCATTGGACGCAGTTTGCAACACCTCTGTTAACCCCTCGACTTCCACTATTAGGGGCTTTCGACCAAAGAGCACCAGGTGCTAGGTTGGTTCAAAGTTGAGAGCCAGTGCTTTTTTGGTTCAAATCTCGTGCCGCCCCAGAACGGGTTTGTGTTTCCATTCGGAAGGAGCAAAGTTGGAGCTGCGTCATTGCGCCACCACAAAACATGTGTACGTCACTGCGTACGTAGCCGTTCAACAGCGTTCGCGCCGTACGGAAACCTACACAACAACAATGGAGGACTTCATTGGAGTGGTGTTCAAGGCTTTGCTAGTGTGCCTTGCCATCGCTGAACAGCAAAACCTTCTGTTAGGGGTTACCCATCGGCCGTTCCAATGCCCGGCGATCACGTTTGAGAAGAAAGGTAATTATCAAAGACGTTTGGATACTTAACAGTAAACGTGCTAGCGTTAGCTTAGCTACTTAGCTTCGACTACGCTTGCATTGATTACTTAGCGGTTAAATACGTGCAATAAGTTGATGATCATATCTATGTTTATCTTTTTAGATGTTTTTAGATGTCACCCCGCCCCCTGCCCGTGACATGCTCGGCTCTCAACTCTGGCCAAGTCTGGCCCAGCAACGAGTTGGTGCCCGAAACAGCCCCAGTTTTTGGAGCCCGGAGCCACAGCTCCGGTGGTGGAAAGACAAAAAACCGGCGCCAAGTCGGGCACTGGCTCCGACTCCGAACGGGCTCCACCCCGGTCGAAAGCCCCTATATGTTTATCGGCCTGCAGTTCATCACTATCCCCTTGGCAAGAACATTCATCAGCCTGTCTGTCGCAGATTTGTTCATACGCAGGGTGTTCTCCTCAAGTTTAGTTTGGCGAAGAGCTTTGCTGTGGCTCGCTAAACCCCTAACGTCTTCGTTGCTAACATTAGCTGTGGCTGCACTCACGACTGGGTGCTTTGCGTTGATGTGGTAGGCTAAGCTTGAGCTACTTCATGGGACCAACAACTCTCACATCCTCCTCCATTTTCACGTCTCCTCTCCGCTCCTCACCTGGCCCTCCCAACTTCAATGGGAGCCTATCAGTTTATGCTAAACAAGCCCAAACACAATGACAGTCAATCAGTGTCCACTTCAGGATGTGACTGACCATTGTTTTCCACCCCCAACAATTCAAGCACAAGTAAGCCAACACATAAAAACGGATTTTATAAAAAGGCAACTGGCATACAGTAAGAGTAAAGTTAGAGATTAAAAATTAGATTAACACAATTTAAAAACATAGCATGTTAAATATGACTGTAATTAATTGCAATTAATGCGATAATTTGACATCCCTAGTTTTCTTGTTTAAAGACCAGACTAGTAGGAAGGACGAACATTTTTCTCTTGTCCACCCCCTTGATGAGCAAACTGAACCTCTAATGAAACAGAATCTAATTTAAATCTACTTTTATTGGTTTTATTTTTTCATTCATGTCTCTGTAATTGTGGGAACAGTTTTTAATCAACATAATATTTTAAATAATTATTATAAATGGAATAACATGTTAGCAGAACCCGCTGATGACGTTTCTGTCATTTTGTCTTGTTTTTGTCATTTTTCTATCTTGTTTTTGTCATTTTCTGTCTTGTTTTTGTCATTTTTCTATCTTGTTTTTGTCATTTTCTGTCTTGTTTTTGTCATTTTCTGTCTTGTTTTTGTCATTTTCTGTCTTGTTTTTGTCGTTATCTGTCCTGTTTTTGTCGTTATCTGTCTTGTTTTTGTCATTTTCTGTCTTGTTTTTGTTGTTTTCTGTCTTGTTTTTGTCATTTTGTATCTTGTTTTTGTCGTTGTCTGTCTTTGTCGTTTTCTGTCTTGTTTTTGTCATTTTCTGTCTTGTTTTTGTCATTTTGTATCTTGTTTTTGTCGCTCTGTCTTGTTTTTGTCGTTTTCTGTCTTGTTTTTGTCGTTTTCTGTCTTGTTTTTGTCATTTTGTATCTTGTTTTTATCGTCTGCCTTGTTTTGCATTGCTTCTGGTATCATTTATGACCTTGGTGCTGTGATTTTTGTTAAACCCTGACTGAAATGGTGACATAAACCTCCATTACCTCCATCTTCCTGTAGCCATGCTGAAGGTGATCTCTGCCGTGCTCCAGTTCGGAAACATCTCCTTCATGAAGGAGAAGAACCAGGACCAGGCCTCGATGCCCGACAACACGGCGGCCCAGAAGCTGTGCCACCTGCTGGGCATCAACGTGCTGGAGTTCACCCGGGCCATCCTGACGCCGCGGATCAAAGTGGGCCGGGAGTACGTCCAGAAGGCCCAGACCAAGGAGCAGGTAAGCCTCCATCTTCCAGGTGGAGCAGCTTTAACCCCCGTCAAGCGTGTCTGATCGGTTCCACCTCCTCTTACAGGCCGACTTCGCGGTGGAGGCGTTGGCGAAGGCGACGTATGAGCGTCTGTTCCGCTGGTTGGTTCACCGGATCAACAGAGCTCTGGACCGAAGACAGAGACAAGGAGCTTCATTCATCGGCATCCTGGACATCGCAGGGTTCGAGATCTTCCAGGTTTTTATCATTTTACACCTCGAATCATCATATTTTTGTTTTTAAATCTGCTCCGGGTTGCCCAAAAAAATTATAGTCTAAGATCTGTCATTTCTTAAAGATCGTTGTGAAATTTTTGCTCCGTATGTTAAACACTTTCCACGGTAACTTTAGGACAGAAGAGCATCTGCGTTATTCCAACTCAAATCTTCAGCTTCCTTCTGCTCCACCGTCTCTTAATGATCATAAATATATAAAATGGTATCTGTAAAGTTTCAGCTTCATATATCAGATCCTTTTATCCAGAGGTGCCGGCCTAAGCGAGTGCATTTCGTTCCACAGTTTCTATTGAATTAATGGTGAGTTCTTAACTTTCCTGAATCCCTCCCGTGCAGCTGAACTCCTTCGAGCAGCTCTGCATCAACTACACCAACGAGAAGCTGCAGCAGCTCTTCAACCACACCATGTTCATCCTGGAGCAGGAGGAGTACCAGCGGGAAGGAATCGAGTGGAACTTCATCGACTTCGGTCTGGACCTGCAGCCCTGCATCGACCTCATCGAGAGGCCGGTACGTCAACACTGGATTATTATTATTATTATTATGGAAAAATAAGTGTCGGCTCTACATACTATAGATATTTCACTGTTTACATTTTTAATAAGTTTCCATACTTGTGTCGTATCTTCTCTGCAGTTCAAACTTTGTTTTTGCAATGTGACTGTTGGTCACAGATGAGCCATTAATGGCTTCACGGTTGTGCCAAAAAGCACTGAATATTTAGTTTTTAACGGTATCTGGTTAGAGCAAATGATTTACTTCTGGCAGATTTTTACATTTTAGTATTTGTTATTAGGGTTGTCAAGGTTAACCGGTTTTACAATAACCACGATTATAAATAGATATTCGTCACATTTTTCACAACCACGATTATCCGTAGAAAAGCCTCGCGAGAGGTGCAATGCAAGAAGCGTGAGCTGCGCTGAGTGGAGAGTAGAGAGAGAGTGGCTCCTTGGCCTGTGCGCGCGCTCCTGTCTAATCGGCATCACTGCGCGCGCGCACACACACACACACACACACACACACACACACACAGAGAGAATTATATGATCAGTTATGACAGATTCTTTACTCGAAGTGTCCCTAATATTGTGGCCGCTGTGCGCAATGAGGTTGCCAAGATGGGACTGTCCGCCGCACGCGCGGTAACTGTCGGTTCCGAAGTCAGCGGTCCGGCGGCCGGGCCGCCCCGAGGACCCCCCGTGCCCCGAGTTTCCTCCCGGAGCCAAAACAACCGGCGGGTCGGGAGCTCCGGTTCCCTCCTGCGCTCCCGTTCCCCGCCCGTCGCAGCCGGGCTGCTTTCCTGCGTCCGCAGGCGAGGGGAAGGCGGCGGGCCACGGCGGGTGGGGAATGGGAGCGCAGGAGGGAACCGGAGCTCCCGACCCGCCGGTTGTTTTGGCTCCGGAAGCCCGTGCCCTCCTCTGAAGATGCTGTCGGCCCGGTCCCCTCAGCAGGGAGTGTGGTCCGGGAAGCCCCGCTGCCCGCTGACAGTGGTAGTGGAGGAGACAGTAACCTCCAGGACAGGGAGGCTGTCTGTCTGCCTGAAACTCCTGTCAGACTCTAGAGTTTTCCCTGGGAAATGATCCGGGTGTTTTGATTAATTGTTGTAAAATTAGTGGTGAATTGTTTATATAAACGTTTTAGTAAAAATAAATAAGACTCCCATTTATCCTTTTTTCTGTAGTTATATTGTCTAAAATTGTGGAGGATATTTAAAGCTTAAAATGAAGTGTTTTTAGAATCTTTAAATGTATTCTTTTTATGTCTTTTTGTTTTGTTTGATTTACAAAGTAAACACTACATTATCAACCATACATTAAACTGCAACATTCCATAATACATAAAAGTCTCAAAGAGGCACTTCACTAGAACCAATAAATACATATTGAACATAAATAAGTAGTAATTATACATCATTTACAAGATTCCCAGACTGAATAGTTGCTGTAATGTGCCTGCCAGTTTTTGTAAGCATATTTTTGTCTAAATTAAGGCAGTATTTGCTCATTTTTTTCCTACATCATGTAAGCAGCAGCACTCATATATAAATAGAGCATTTAAATCCAATCCATGTGATCAGTATCGGTAATCGGCATCCAAGGATGATCGGTATCGGTGATCAGCAGCAAAAAACCTGATCGGCACATCCCTAATTATTATTAATATTATAGAGAAAACAGCACAGTTTTTAATGCCAATCTTATAATTTTATTTTGTTTTAATGATGGCAGCTAAAGAAGCCTTTAAGTTCCTCAAGTTAATGACTGTTTTGTAATGCAATTTGCACTTTTATTTACTACAAAGACGTGTTGGAACAATTTATTTTATTTTATAAGAACAGTAAATGTTTAAAAGTTTAAGTATTATTAAAGAGTTTATTTAAATACAAACACTGGGTTTTTTTCTTTCATAATGTCGATAATCGTGAATAGTCGTAAAATCGCAATATTTCCTTCCACAATAATCGTGGCTCAAAAAATTGAAATCGTGACAACCCTATTTGTTATATATGAGTTGGATCTGATGGAAGGCTGCTGGACAGACCTGGTAAACCTAAACGTGTAGTGAGGATGAACTGGGAACGTCGGGTGGAGGACCCTGTCCATGGGGTTTTCAGCTCCCACCTCTGGAAGAGTTTCTCCTGCATCCCGTTGGGGACATGGAGTCTGAGTGGTCCATGTTCAAAGCCTCCATTTCAGAAGCAGCTGTTAGGAGCTGGGGCCAGAGGTCACTGGTGCCTGTCATGGCAGAAACCCAAAAACCCGCTGGTGGACACTAGCAGTGAGGGAAGCCGTCAGGCTGAGAAAGGAGGCCTTTCGGGCCTGGTTGGTTCGGGGGTCTCCTGAAGAAGCTGATGGGTACCAGTCAGCCAAAAGGGCTGCAGCAGTTGTGGAAGCTAAAACTCGAGTGTGGGAGGAGTTCGGGGAGGCTATGGAGAAGGACTTTCGGTTGACCTCGAGGAAGTTCTGGCAAACCGTTCAACGCCTCAGGAAAGGGAGGCAGGGCTTTGCTCAGGCTTTATAAAGTCGGCGGGAGAACTGTTGACCCGTACTGGGGACATTGTCGGGTGGTGGAAAGAGCACTCTGAGGAACTCCTGAACTCGGTAAGCACGTCCTCTGTGTAGGAGGCAGAGCCTGAAGACTCAGGGAATTCTTCGTCCATATCCATGGCAGAGGTCGCCGAGGTAGTTAAGAAGCTCCTCGGTGGCGCCAGGTGTGGATGAGATCCGTCCTGAGATGCTGAAGGCTCTGGACATTGTTGGACTGTCTTGGCTGACACGTCTCTACAATGTGGGCACGGGTACGGTACCTGTGGAGTGGCAGACCGGGGTGGTGGTTCCCATCTTCAAAAAGGAGGACCAGAGAGTGTGTTCCAACAACCGGGGTATCACACTTCTCAGCCTCCCTGGGAAAGTTTACTCTCGGGTGCTGGAAGGGAGGCTCCAACCGATTGTTGCACCTCGGATTCAGGAGGAGCAATGAGGATTCCATCCTGGTCGTGGAACGGTGGATCAGCTGCTAAGGGGGTCATGGGAGTTCAACCTGCCAGTCCACATGTGTTCTGTGGCTCTGGAGAAGGCCTACAACCGTGTCCCCAAGGGTCTCTGTGGGGGGTACTGAGGGAGTATGGGGTACTGAGGGAGTATGGGATACTGAGGGAGTATGGGATACTGAGGGAGTATCAGGTACTGAGAGAGTATGGGGTACCAGGGTCTCTGATACGAGCCATTCGGTCCCTGTACAACCAAAGTGAGAGCTGTGTCCACATACTCAGCACAAAGTCAGACTCGTTTCCAGTGGGTGTTGGACTCCTCCAGGGCTGTCCCTTGTCTTGGATCCCGTTTGTGGTCTTCATGGAACACCAACAAAAATCAGAATGTGAACAGAAATTCTCTCATGAACTCTACATTTCTCCAGGTTTTCTCAGTAACTTCTACCCTAACCCTCCAGGCTCATCCCCCCGGTGTTCTGGCGCTGTTGGACGAGGAGTGTTGGTTCCCCCGGGCAACGGACCGGTCCTTCGTGGAGAAGCTGTCGGCTGAGCAGGGCGGCCACCCCAAGTTCTTCAAGTCCAAGCAGCCGCGAGGAGAAGCCGACTTCTCCATCATCCACTATGCCGGAAAGGTAACTTCTCTTCATTCTACCTTTTAATCTGTCAAACAAACATCGTGCAGGTGAGTTCAGCGCTGTGATCATGTGACCTCCTCAGGTGGACTACAAGGCCGACGATTGGCTGGTGAAGAACATGGACCCTCTGAACGACAACGTGGCGTCGCTGCTCCACCAGTCGTCTGATCACTTCGTCTCTGAGCTTTGGAAGGAAGGTGAGACATTCGTTTATTACCTGCTAAATGCCGAGTTTAATTAGTCTCTAAAGCCGTGCACGTAAAAACCAGCCACGTGCACGCTCGCGGAACAAAACTCACAAATCACACGACTGACTTTGAGACTTTCAAGGCAGCTAACTCCTCCTTTTAATGATTATACGAGTTGTATTGATTGATTATTGCAGCTACTGATTGATTAATCAAATATGTTACTTTTATTAATAATAAAATAATTGAAATTCATAAATTAATGCGGCCATTTTGGATGTTTCGCCATGAAAAAGGAAGTGATGCATAACTAGCCTGTCCATGCTCCAATCTGCCTCAAACTCTGCATGTGTGATCAGAGTCCAGCCCTGACCACATCCATATGTCAAAATACACTCTCACTAGCAGCCACCACCTGGTGGACATGCTTGGATTCGCTGACCAGAAAAGATGCATGCTAGAACTCTTCAGCTGGCTCCTCTGTTGGGTTCCTTAACTCTTCTGGTGGTTCTATAACTCACCTGTTGGTTCTAAAACTCTTATAGTATTTCTTATAGCACTGTGAGAGTCAAATCGTGGAGCTAAAGTGCACGTGGAGGCTGTTTGTCAGCTTGTATCACGTGCACACGCCTGTTTTTTACATGCACGTGTTCTGAGACTAATTAAACATCACAGTTAAACCTTTAATTTGTTGCATTTGCGGGTTCAACGTTGATAAAAATGTGCAGATATTTGTACTTTTCCAGATGTTCCTGCTCAGTATTTTCTACCAGTTTTACCAAATCAAGCTTTTTTTCTGTTGCAAATTAACTTTTCTCTCTTTTCCTTCTTGTCTTCTCCCGTTTTTGCTCGTTTCCTCCTCTTCCTCTGCACTAACCGACTCCTGTATCAGACATCCAAACTCTTCCTCGTGTCTACTTCTTTGACTCCTATGCCACTCTGCAGACTAACGGCTCTGACAGTAGGTTCATCCTCCTCCTGCTAGCTCTGACTGCAGTGCCTCTTTTTGTTTTGGTTGATTTTGGTGCCGTGTTGTCGTGATTCCTGCATCCTTTGAGTTTCACTAACTGTGCTGTGATTGCGTGATTCCATTCCTTCACGCTGAGCTCTTTTTGTTCTACCACAAAAAGCCACATTCAGGATCACAGAAGCTGGAAAAGCTTTAAAGAGGATTAAATTCAACAGACAACAACCTTAAGTTAACTGTTTGGCACATTTGGATCATTTGAATTAAAAACAAAGGAAACCACACAGCCAGAAATGTGATTCTGAATCAGCTGTAGAGACGCTTCTAACAGCAGATTAGTCCATGAAAATCATCACATTTGTAGAAAAATATCTGCTCAGACATCTCAGGTTCACCTGAAGTTTTTAAAGCATAAAATCTGGATATTTATAAAGATATTTGTGAAATTTTAGCTTCATGTATCAAATATTTTCCGAGATAACTTTTTAAACTCACTAGTCGATCCACTTCCATCAGGTTTCTTCTCTCATTAAATGTGTTTGAACAACAACATGCGAGGAACTATTAAAGCTAAAAACCTGATCCAGAATCTGGAGTATTGGACAGTAGATCAATAATCTCTGATTATGGAGGAGATGAAATATGAAAAAACTGGTTTCATGTCATTTTAGAAAGTCTGAGTCCTTGTGGATGAGCTCTGAGTCATTTAAGGTCCGTTTTGTGCCGTTTTATTCACTATTTTAGTGTCATTTTGGACACTTTTTCAGTAATTATGGACAGTTTTTGAGTATTTTGAACAATTTATACCTAATGTTAGATTATTTGAGTCATTTTGGTCAATTTTTAAGTCATTTTGAATCATTTTTGGCCTAATTTTGGACACTTCTTTTGTCATTGGAGACCATTTTTATCCAATTTTGGCCTTTTTCAAGAGATTTTATTCACTAATTTAGTGTCATTTTACACACTTTGAGTCATTTTGGAAAGTTTCAAGTCACTGAGGACCAGAAACACATAATTTTATCTCTGATTTGCCTGATTTGTGTCATAAAATATGGATATTTATGAAAGTGGAACATATAAGTGGATTTTAAAATATTTTATCACAAAAATGATTTGATATATGAAGTTAAAATTTCACAGATATCATTTTAAATATCAAGATTTTATGATAAAAACTTGAAGTAACTCAGAGGTGGCTGAGCAGAAGGAACCTGATGGTTTTAGATGGAACCACCATGATGTTTCAGAAGATCTGGAGAACATGGTCCTGGTGTTGAGCAGATATCTGCTGATGTAGGAACTTCGTTACCTCATGATAATAAGCAAACCTGTTGTGGTGCAGTGGACCGGATCGTGGGTCTGGACCAGGTGTCCTCAGGTGAGAACAGTGGTCCGGTGACCTTCGGAGCTGCAGGTCTGAAGACCAAGAAGGGGATGTTCAGGACCGTAGGTCAGCTCTACAAAGAATCCCTCACCAAGCTGATGGCCACGCTGAGGAACACCAACCCCAACTTCCTGCGATGCATCATCCCCAACCACGAGAAGAGGGTGAGACTGCAAACATCTGCAAACATCTGCAAACATCTACAAACATCCTCAAACATCTACAAACATCTGCAAGCATCCTCAAACATCTGCAAACATCTGCAAGCATTCTCAAACATCTACAAACATCTGCAAACATCTGCAAACATCTACAAACCTCTGCAAACATCTGCAAACATCTACAAACATCTGCAAACATCTGCAAACATCTACAAACCTCTGCAAACATCTGCAAACATCTACAAACATCTGCAAACATCTGCAAACATTCTCAAACATCTAAAAACATCTGCAAACATCTGCAAACATTCTCAAACATCTGCAAACATCTGCAAACATCTGCAAACATCTACAAACATCCTCAAACATCTACAAACATCTGCAAGCATTCTCATACATCTGCAAGCATCCTCAAACATCTGCAAACATCTGCAAACATCTACAAACATCTGCAAACATCTGCAAACATCTACAAACATCTGCAAACATCTGCAAGCATTCTCAAACATCTACAAACATCTGCAAACATCTGCAAACATCTACAAACCTCTGCAAACATCTGCAAACATCTACAAACATCTGCAAACATCTGCAAACATTCTCAAACATCTGCAAACATCTGCAAACATCTGCAAACATTCTCAAACATCTGCAAACATCTGCAAACATCTGCAAACATCTACAAACATCTGCAAGCATTCTCAAACATCTGCAAACATCTGCAAACATCTACAAACATCTGCAAGCATTCTCAAACATCTACAAACATCTGCAAACATCTGCAAACACTCTAAAACATCTACAAACATCTGCAAACATCTGCAAACACTCTAAAACATCTACAAACATCTGCAAACATCTACAAACATCTACAAACATCTACAAACATCTGCAAGCATTCTCAAACATCAACAAACATCTGCAAACATCTACAAACATCTGCAAGCATTCTCAAACATCAACAAACATCTGCAAACATCTGCAAACATCTGCAAGCATTCTCAAACATCAACAAACGTCTGCAAACATCTGCAAACATCTGCAAACATCTGCAAGCATTCTCAAACATCTACAAACATCTGCAAACATCTGCAAACATCTGCAAACATCTACAAACATCTACAAACATCTGCAAACATCTCCAAACATTCTCGAACATCTCCAGACATCTACAGACATAGCTCCTTTGTTGGTTCCTCTATTGGGTTCTTTAACTGTTCTGTTGGTTCTTTCACTCCTTTGTTGGGTTCTTTAACTCCTCTGCTAGTTCTTTAACTGTTCTGTTGGATTCTTTAACTGTTCTGTTGATCCTTTAACTCCTCTGTTGGGTTCTTTAACTGTTCTGTTGGGTTCTTTTACTGTTCTGTTGGTTCTTTAGCTCCTCTGTTGGGTTTTTTAACTGTTCTGTTGGTTCTTTAGCTCCTCTATTGGGTTCTTTAACTGTTCTGTTGGTACTTTAACTGTTCTGTTGCTTCGTTAGCTCCTCTGTTGGGTTCTTTAACTCCTCTGCTCATCTCCTCAGGCCGGTAAACTGTCGCCTCACCTGGTTCTGGACCAGCTCAGGTGTAACGGGGTTCTGGAGGGGATCCGGATCTGCAGACAAGGGTTCCCCAACCGGATCCCGTTCCAGGAGTTCCGACAGAGGTGAGTGTTTGAGGTTCTTCCTTTATATAAGCTGCCTTTCGTAACCATCTGTTCTGTTTCTGTAACACCTGCTAATGAAACCTCCTCCGGTTCTAGCTCTGGTTCTCTCCTATAAAATCTGTTTTTCCTCCAGATATGAGATCTTGACTCCAAATGCGATTCCTCGAACCTTCATGGACGGAAAACAGGCGTCGGAGCTCATGGTGAGTCGCTTTAATTCGCTTTAATTCCTGAAAAATCCACCGGTTCCCTCCTCAGAATCAGCCGGTTTATTTCACAGATATTCACTGTTGTGTTCAATAACTGATAATATCTAGTAAATAATCAATGAAGGTGTAAATAAAGAGGCCAAGACTGTGTCCAAAATCTGTATTTTTATAAATAGTAACATCATACTTTTTTTATTTTTTTTTTTTACTGTATTTAAATGAGCAAGATGTGTTGTTATTTTACAGATATTTTCCATTAATTGTAAGAAGAATTATTAGGGATTAAAAAATTATACATTTTTTTTAACTCTTATTTTACAGATTTTTCCTGTTATGTTAAATTACAGATATTGTATCATTAAAAATAAATAAAAATAGGCTCAAACTGTAAGTATTGTCAATATAACCAGTAATTTAACCAATAATTTGTTCTTTTGCAATGTTTGACTGTAAAATTAGAGTTTTAGAGGATTTAAACCCACAAAGAAAACCCATTATTTACCAATATTTGAAAGAAAAATAAGTGTTAAGAAATGAAAAAACTTTTTTCCTTTCCTTTTTCATCACAATGTCAACACAACCTGAACACAATGTCAACGCAACGTAGACACGTCAACACAACATCCACACGTCATCACAACTTCAACACAACCTGAACACAGTGTCAACACAACATCAACACAACCTGAACACGAAAGGTGCGTGTGTACAGGATGTGATTTTCCCACATGGCAACACACTGCATGCTGGTCCGGTGTGTTTCCAGCTGCGATCAGGTGTGTTTACCTGGAGAGGGCTGCAGCTCATTTGCATAAAGTAGACTGACTTCTACTTTATGCAAATTGCATGTGGCATGTGGAGATTCCACGCATCGTGAAACTGTCCTCAAACTTCTAAACTAGACGTCAGTGACATAAAACGAGGACAGATTCAGCTGCTGCACAGATTATTTCTCGCTTCAAATGCTTTCAGAAATACTTTTCACTGACGTGTTTTTTGAAATAAAAGGGAAAGTTTGCAGCCGAGCCGCTGTGTTTATCCGACTTGTCTGCAGGACTGTCCAGCTGAAAGCTCGGTCACGTGACCACGTAGCGGCCTGCTGTTGCTCAGCGCTGTCATGTGACCATGTTGTGGTCCGCTAGTGACCGCCCGCCGTCCGTGTGATTTTCAGATGTGGTGTGTTGCCGTGCGGGAAAAGCGCATCTAGTGGACACGCAGCTTCACCTGAAGTCAACAAAACCTCAGCACAACATCCACACAACAAGCATGTTAAGAAAGGAAAAAACTTTTTTAAATCTTATCTTACAGATTTTTTAAATAAAATTACAGCTATTAAATATCACACGTTGACTGTAAAATAATACCAGCATCATTTTTTTAAAGCGTTGTTTTTCAGATATTTGGTGATATTTTAATTTTGCCTTTTTGTAAATATAGATTTTTGGCACATTTTGACCATTTTCTTTACAGTTTATCAACTATGATTCCTTCAAAATAAATCTGATTTGCAAAATATTCATAGTTTGAAGGTAAAACTTCTTCAACTGCTTCATTAAATACACTAAAGTTATTGTAGATCCAGAATCAGCTGATTCTGAGGAGGTCAGAGGGAACATTTCTAAGAACTGACTCTGATATTTACTGTTCTGGTTCAGATCCAGGCTCTGGAGTTGGATCACAACCTGTTCAGGGTCGGTCAGAGTAAAGTCTTCTTCAGAGCCGGAGTTCTGGCTCATCTGGAGGAAGAACGAGACCTGAAGATCACCGACACCATCATACGATTCCAGAGCGCCGCCAGAGGCTTCCTGGCTCGCAAGTAAGAGTAAAACCAGTCAGACCACAGGAAGAAAGAATAAAACCAGTATCAGACCACAGGAAGTCAGAATAAAACCAGTATCACACCACAGGAAGTCAGAATAAAACCAGTCAGACCACAGGAAGAAAGAATAAAACCAGTATCAGACCACAGGAAGTCAGAGTAAAACCAGTCAGACCACAGGAAGTCAGAATAAAACCACTATCAGACCACAGGAAATCTGAATACAACCAGTATCAGACCACAGGAAGTCAGAATAAAACCAGTATCAGACCACAGGAAGTCAGAATAAAACCAGTCAGACCACAGGAAGTCAGAATAAAACCAGTATCAGACCACAGGACGTCAGAATAAAACCAGTATCAGACCACAGGAAGTCAGAATAAAACCAGTATCAGACCACAGGAAGTCAAATACAACCAGTATCAGACCACAGGAAGTCAGAATAAAACCAGTCAGACCACAGGAAGTCAGAATACAACCAGTATCAGACCACAGGAAGTCAGAATAAAACCAGTATCAGACCACAGGAAGTCAGAATAAAACCAGTATCAGACCACAGGAAGTCAGAATACAACCAGTATCAGACCACAGGAAGTCAGATTAACATCTCTTGAGTTCGTGTATCTTGAATCTTCTCAGAGCTTTCATGAAGAAGCAGCAGCAGCTCAGTGCTCTCAGAGTGATGCAGAGAAACTGTGCAGCTTATCTCAAACTCAGGAACTGGCAGTGGTGGCGACTTTTCACTAAGGTAACCTCCACACAACGCCAACACAACCTCAACACAGTGTCAACACAACGCTATAACATCAACACAACCTCAACACAATGTCAACACAACGCTATAACAACATCAACACAACCTCAACACAATGTCAACACAGCGCTATAACATCAACACAACCTCAACACAATGTCAACATGTCAACACAACGTCAACACAATGCTGACACAACGCTATAACGTCAACACAATTTCAACACAATGTCAACACATCAACACATCAACACAATGTCAACACAACGTCAACACAATGTCAAAACATCAACACAACGTCAAGACAACGTCAACACAATGCTAACACAATGCTATAACAACGTCAACACAACCTCAACACAATGGGTCTGTTTCACGAAGCAGGTTTAGTGAAAACTCTGAGTTTGTTAACCCTGAAATGAGGGAAACTCAGAGTTTTCCGTTTCACAAAGGGAGGTAACTCAAACCAGAGACAGAGGGGTAACTCTAGCCTGTTTCACAAAGAGAGGTAACTGAAGCTCTCAGTCAGTTACCATAGTAACAGACTCTATGACTCTAACCTGGTCGGGACCAGGTTTATCTCAGTAAACCTCGAGTTTCTCTCAGTCTCCGCCTTCTTTCAGTCACATGCGATTTCATTTCCTCATTCATTCAGTCAGCTGGCAAGTTTTGGCGAAGTCTAGTTCTGCCGTGTGTCAAAATGACGTCCTTTTATTAACGATCCAGTGGATGAAGGAGCAGCATTACTGCACAGAGAATTAAATATTCGTCAGGAGATTGTTATCAGACCACGCAGAGATGTTCTTGCATTTCTCGACAACTATCTTTTAGAGCGGTACCGTTATACGTCACAGTCCATAATCTACATACAACCTCATCCGTCCTTACATTTACAACATTACCAACCACAGTCATGCTCTCACATCCCAGCAGATATTGTGTGTTGTGCTGCGGTTCTTTGCAAATGGAAGTTTTTTTATATAATGTAGGAGATGCAGAGCACTTCAGTAAGACAACTGTATGCAGGACGGTCAGAAATGTGTGTCTGGATCTGAAACGACTTTTACCATCTTTGTCGTTTTCCCTGGACATAAACCTGTCAGAGCCATCAAGGCTCTGTGTGTGTGTATATATATATATATATATATATATATATATATATATACACACACACACACACACACACACACACACACACACACACACACACACACACACACACACACACACACACAGAGCCATCAAGGCGGACGGAGCGGACGGAGAAAACCCACGCATGCACAGGGAGAATGTGCAAACTCCATGCAGAAAGATCCCGGGAAAGCCGGGACACGAATCAGGGATCTTCGCGCTGCAAGGTGAAAGTGCTAACCACTACATCACTGTGCAGCCCTTCTGTTTTAAAAATGTTTTTATATTTCATCTTCAGCTGCTGCCACATGCTCTTCTCCCCTGCAGGATTGCACCTAAATGAAATAATTTAATAGGCTACTATTCAAACAGTTTTCCTGTAATATTATTGTGATTTAAACTTACGCATTGACCCAGGCAGCAATGTTCTCCCACACCGTCTCCCTCTCTTTTGCAGCTGCAGGTGTTGCACTTCTTTCTAAAAACGTGTTCAAACTCGCTATATAAGCGCATTAAGATTTCCAATTCAAACGGTGTAGTCCTCCGCTTCCCCGTTGCCATGGTGACTCGTCGAATCGGCGCTCTATTGATACTGGCTTTTCAGAGTTGTGGTGCACGCGCTTAACTCCGGGTGAAACTACTCCGAGTTGATTAAACCAACTCAGATCAGCTGTTCTGGAACCAGAAACTCAGAGTTTCCTATCTCAGAGTAGATCAACTCAGAGTTCATGGTTAAACTCAGAGTTTGTTGAAGCTGCTTCGTGAAACGGACCCAATGTCAACACGTCAACACAACGTCAACACAACGCTATAACAGTGTCAACACAACGCCAACACAACGTACACAGTTGTTTAAGTTGCCTTGAATTTAGTTTATTTTTGTTTCATTTTGTGTTTTTGACAGAATGTCATTCTGGATCTGCTTTGAGAATTTATTTATTTATGATTTATGACTTTATTAATTTCTGACTGAACTGCAGGCTACAGGTGTTGCATTCAGGAACCGTTGGAAAGTTGAAAATCTGCCGATTCTGTTTTTGTGGTTTGTCGCTCTAATAAATGTTGTTATTTATTGATTTTAAGGGTTATTACACAAATTGTTTTGTATTTATTATATTAATCAATGTTTTGTTTGTTTTTCTTTGTTCTTTTACAGAATCTGGTTAAAATGCTTTATTGCAAGTGAATTTTTAGTGGCTTTTAGTAGATTTTAAAATGCAAATTAGGTTCGTTTATTTTTGATCTTTATTTTTATTTCTGTATCTTATTTGTGTTTACTTTGTTTCTTTTTTTCCCAAAGTGAATTTAAATAAACATTTTTTCTTATTTATTGTTATGTTTTTAAAATCTTTATTTGTATTTATTTATTTATTGTGTGTTTGCTCAAGTTTTTTTTTTAATGAATTTGGTGAAAATGCTAAATTTCAAAATTTAAATACTAATAATGTACAAATTTTTTTCTTAATTATTCTTTATTTATCATTAGTTTTTTCTTAGAATCTGGTGCAAATGCTTTATTTTTAGTGAGTTTTCCAGTGAAGTGAGGAGAATGAAGGTGGTTTTGGTCTGATTCTAGGATGTCCTTTAGCTTCTGTTTGCTCCGTCTCCTCCAGGTGAAGCCTCTGCTCCAGGTGACCCGGCAGGACGAGGAGATCCAGGTGAGGGAGGCCGAGCTGCAGAAGGCCAAAGACAAGCTGACCCGGGTGGAACAGGACTTCACGGAGCTGGACAGGAAGCACGCCCAGCTGATGGAGGAGAAGGCGGTGCTGGCCGACCAGCTGCAGGCCGAGGCCGAGCTGTTCGCCGAGGCCGAGGAGATGAGGGCCAGGCTGGCCAGCAGGAAGCAGGAGCTGGAGGAGGTCCTGGGGGAGCTGGAGAGCCGGCTGGAGGAGGAGGAGGAGAGGGGCGTCCAGATGAGCAACGAGAAGAAGAAGATGCAGCAGAACATCCAGGTGAGTGTGGAGACACCTGCTGAGGTCGACCGTGGAGGTCCACGATGGAGGTCCACCATGGAGGTCCACCGTGGAGGTCCACGATGGAGGTCCACCATGGAGGTCCACCGTGGAGGTCCACGATGGAGGTCCACCGTGGAGGTCCACGATGGAGGTCCACCGTGGAGGCCCACCGTGGAGGTCCACCGTGGAGACCCACCGTGGAGGTCCACCGTGGAGGTCCACCGTGGAGGTCCACCGTGGAGGTCCACCGTGGAGGTCCACCGTGGAGGTCCACCGTGGAGGTCCAACATGGAGGTTCTGCTGTAGAGGAGAGAAAACACTAAACGTTTGTTTACCCTTCTGTCAACCAATCACAGCTGTTGTGGGCGGTGCTAAACAGAGAATACAGCTTTGATGTTCCCTCCAGATAGTCCTTCTTCCTCCTCTTTCTTCCTCTTCTTCTTCCTCCTCTTCTTCCTCCTTCTTCCTCTTTCTTCTTCCTTTTCTTCCTCCTCTTCTTCCTTCTCTTCTTCCTCCTTTTTTCTCCTAGAATCTCAGACGTCTCTAATTTCCTTTTTCTGTCTGCTTCAGGACCTGGAGGAGCAGCTGGAGGAGGAGGAAAGCGCCCGTCAGCGCCTCCTGCTGGAGAAAGTCACCCTGGAGACCAAAGCCAAGAGTCTGGAGACTGATCTGCTGACGGCTGTGGAGCAGAGAGACCGACTCTCCAAGGTTTAGACTGAAACACGGACTGTAGCGACACGTTAAAATGTTCAGTATTTAGCTTCTAACTGGTTTCTGTCTGAGCAGGAGAAGAAGCAGCTGGACGAACGTCTCAGCGAGGTGACCGACCAGCTGACCGAGGAGGAGGAGAAGACCAAGAGCCTGAACAAGCTGAAGAACAAACAGGAAGCCGTCATCGCCGACCTGGAGGGTAAGAACACGAGTAATTAGATTAGAGTCAGGACCAGGAAGTAGAATCCATCATCAGTGAATCAGGGGTGAGATTGGTGCTCTTTGTGGAGGACGTTGTGGAGCAGAGACTGATTCCTGATCAGTTCTGTAGACATCTAAACTGTGATGTTTGACCTCCAGAGCGTCTGAAGAGGGAGGAGCAGGGCCGTCTGGAGCAGGAGAAGTGGAAGAGGAGGATGGAGGGCGAGTCTCTGGAGGCCCAGGAGCAGCTCTCTGACCTGGGGCTGCTGGCCGCCGAGCTGAGGGGGAGTCTGGCCCAGAAGGAGAAGGAGATCACCACCCTGCAAGGCCGGTAGGACTCCTCAACATCTGCTGGGTCTGGGTCTGGTGGAGGTATGAGGCTGGATCTTCTAATCCATGTGTGTTCCTTCAGGCTGGAGGAGGAAGGAGCCCGGAGAGCTGAAGCTCAGAGATCTCTGAGGGAAGCTCTGTCTCAGGTTTCAGAGCTGAAGGAGGAGGTGGAGAACGAACGAGGGATGAGAGAACGAGCAGAAAAACAGAGACGAGACCTTGGAGAGGAGCTGGAGGCTCTGAGGACGGAGTTAGAAGATACTCTGGACACCACGGCTGCTCAGCAGGAGCTCCGGTAAGAAGACAGATTAGAATTAAAATCATTCTAGACTCTGGATCTGGAATGGAAAAGTTCACAGTTTCTGTTGTCAGAAGGAAAATTAACGTAACGCTGCTCTCCTCTTAGCTCTTTAAATACAATAACATAATGTACGAATGAACTAAATGTGTTTAAGTTACTCAAAATCTGGACAAAATGCCTTAAAATATGTCCAGAAATGATCAAAATGTGTCCAAGATTAGTCAAGAGTTGTCCAAAATGAAAAAAAGTCATCCCAAAATGAAAAAGACATCTTATATTACACCAAAAACGGTCAAATATGACAAAAACATCTACAAGATTGGTCAAAAAATGTCAGTAATGACTCGAAATGTGCTTAAATTTGTTCCAGATGACTGAGGAGGTTGAGGAAAACAATCATATTTTTTTCTAAGTGACAAAAACAAATGTTCAACATCATTAAAAATTGTCAAAAAATGACTGTTTGTGTCCAAGATTAGTCAAGAATTGTCCAAAATGGAAAAAGATGCCATAAAATTAGACCAAAATGACAAAAACATTCGCGATTGGTCAAAAATGATTCAAATTGTTTCCAAAATAACTCAGTTTTTGTTTGTATTTGTTCAAAATGACTGAATATCGAATAAAGCAAAAAAAATTGTCCTAAATTACCTGAAAATGGTCCAAAATGATGCAATCATTGATCCAAAACAACCTGAACATAAACCAAATGGGTCAAAAAATGTCTAAATAACTCAATATTTGCTTCAACAAAAACGTGTCCAAGATGAGTCAAAAAAATAAATTCATTTAAAAATTGTCCAACACGACTAAAAATGTGTCCAAAAATGACTGGATTTGTGTCCAAGGCTAGTTAAGAATTGTCCAAAATGGAAAAAGATATCACAGAATTTATCCAAAATGACAAAAACATCCACAAGATTGGTCAAAAAAGTTTAAAATAACTCAAAAGCTGTCCAAAATAACTCAGAATGTGTCCTAAATTCCCAGTAGTAACTCAGTGATGAGGATAAACATTTTTTTTTTTATACTTCAGCTCTCGTCGGGAGGCGGAGCTGAGCGACCTCCAGCGGTGCGTCGAGGAGGAAACTCGACGCCATGAAGCTCAACTTTCAGAGCTGAGAGTGAAACACGGATCGGCCATCGATAATCTGCAGGAACAGCTGGACAACAGCAAGAGAGTAAGAGATTAAAAAATGCGTTTAGATGAAGAGTCAGAAAGCTGACGTTATAAAACATGTTTAACCTCCTGCTGCTCTCATTTATAGGCACCAAATATTGTTTCCTTGTCTGAAAAAAATCCAAAAATTCAGCAAAAAAAAGTCCCCAAATTTCTGAAAATTTGCAAAACCTCCAGGAAGAAAATTCCAATAATTCCTTAAAAGTTTCCCTTATAGGTTTTATTTTTAAAAAATCCCCCAAATTTGACCTAAAGTGATTCCATATATATCAGTAAAACTTCTGATATTTTATTTAAGAACATTCACATAAAAATCAACCAAAATCCAGCGAAATTTGCTGGATTTTGGTTGATTTTTTGGGGGGGGGGGTTTGGTTTGGTTGATTTTTGATTTGATTTATTTTTTTTAATTAATTTTCTTAAACATTTTTTAAACTTTTTTTTCCACCAAAAAATGTTGAAAACTTTCCCAAAAATGTTGAAAATGTAGACATCAGAAGTTTCACTGTGAAAATGTTTTTTCCACATTTTCAAACTTTAAAACAGGTCAGTTTTGACCCGCAGGACGACACGAGGGTTAAATACGACGAAGAGTCAGAAAGCTGAGGTTAAATGATGAATGCGATGATAAATTCCAGCTCATATCTTCTTCCCTTCAGGCCCGGCAGTCTCTGGAGAAGGCCAAGGCGGTTCTGGAGGAGGAGAGGCTGAACCTGACGTCGGAGCTGAAGAGCCTCCAGGCCGGTCGGACCGACAGCGAACGAGGACGGAAGCGAGCCGAGGGCCAGCTGCAGGAGCTGAACGCCCGGCTGGTCCAGGCCGACCGGGAGAGGGAGGACCGGGAGGAGAGGCTGCACAAGCTGCAGGTAGAAACCTACTAACATCTAACAGAAAGAAAGCTCCTGGTGCAGCGACGCTCTGCTCACAGCGCTCCTGCAGCAACAACACGGAAAACTACATCTGAGCTAAATCTACCAGTCCAAACCATGATGCTTCAACTGGAAGTTCATCTTCATCTGAAAGGAAATCAAAACAGCCCATAACCTGTCCGATAATTGTTCAAAATGACTTGAAACAAGACCGTCAAAAACACGTATCCACAGTCCCGAAAAATGATCCAAAGGGCTTACAAATGTCTTAAAACTGTCCAAAATGTCTCACAGTGGGTCCAGTGTGACTCTAAACTTGTCAAAAATGACTTGAAGCATGTCCAAAATTTGGTAAGATTAAAATGTGTCAGATAAACCGTTTGTCCCGTTAATCTTGGGAAAAAAATCAAACAGAAAGCTCAGTAATGACTAAAACCTCTCCAACCTGACTCCAAAGCTACGTCCAAGATGACTTAAAAATGTCTCAAATACTCAAAAGTCGTCCAAAATGACTAAAAACCTGTCTTAGATGAGTAACAAAATGAAAAAACAATGACTCAGTCTGTCCAAAAATGACAGAGATGAATCAGACGTCCAAAACCACTCAGAATTTCTGGACGGGACAAAAATATTCATCCAAAATGGCTCCAAAATACTCAGAATTTGTATTAAATGACTCAATCTGTACAAAACTGCAGAAATGTGCCTGATAAACTGTTTCTGTCCTGTTGATGTGGAATAAAACAAACAGAAAGGTCAATAAAGACTAAAACTAGGGATGTTCGATATTATCGGCCCAATATTGGCATAAAAATGTAATAATGTAATACCTTACATTATTGCTTGTTGTGTTTTGAACTTTATTAAACAGATTAATAACAGAATATTTTCCTGTTTCTGTGTTTTAATGGATCTAAAGCCTCCTTTTTTTTCTCCTCCAGTGTGAGATCGAGTCTCTCTCCGGGAATCTTTCGTCCTCCGACTCCAAAACTCTTCGTCTCTCAAAAGAAGTCAGCAGCTTGGAGAGTCAGCTGCACGACGCCAAGGTTGTTATTATTATTATTATCATTATCATTATTATTATCATTGTCATTATCATTATTATTATCATTATCATTATTATTATCATTGTCATTATCATTATTATTATCATTATCATTATCATTATCATTACCATTATTATTATTATTATTATTATTATTATTATTATTATTATTATTATTGTCATTGTAATTATTTTTATTACTATTATTCTTATTATGACTATTATTCTTATTATTATTACTATTATTCTCATTAATATTATCATTATTTTATTATTATTATTATTATTATTATTATTATTATTACTATTATTATCATTAATATTATCATTATTTTATTATAGGGCTGGGCGATATGGCCTAAAAAAAAAAATCTCCGATTTTTTCACAAAAAATCCAGATTCACGATTTATCCGATTTTTTTTTTTTTTTTTTACCCCCTACCTATTCTCAGCATCCTGGAGTCCAGTCTACTCTATGCAAATGAGCTGCAGCCCTCTCCAGGTAAACACACCGGATCGCAGCTGGAAATGTGCTGCATGTGGCTGCTGGTCCGGTTGCGGTGCATTTCCAGCTGTGATCAGGTGTGTTTACCTGGAGAGGGCTGCAGCTCATTTGCATAAAGTAGACTGACTTCTAGTTCAGTGGTTCCTAACCTGTGTGGCTTGGAGCCCCTCCTATAAGCTGCACCCAGCCCCACCCACCACCACCACATAAGTACACTATGAAACATAAGAGGGAAGTTACTGAATTGTATTACTAATAAAAAATTCCCTAAAATTACAAAAAAATATTTTATATCAAACCAAGAGTTCAAGAGTTGTACTATGACGAGGAGGAGAGAGTTTATGGCTGCAGTAAATTTGTTGACACTACAACGCATAAGAGTTAAGTTATTGATTTTTTTTTTTTTTTTTACTAAAAAAAATCCTTACAATTATGAGAAAAAATATTTAATATCAAACCAAGAGTTGTAGTATGGCCAGCAGGAGCAGTAAATTTGTTGAATATTTGTGTCTCTTCGCTGTTTGCAGCAGTTTTGCATTTTGCAGACGGTCCCTGTTCACTCGTCTCACAGCCTGCTGCTCATAGACACCAATGTTATTTCTGCAGCTACTTTTGATTAAACTGGGCTTGTAGCACATTGTCTACCTTACAACGATGGAAAAGAGGCATTGTTTATGTTTAGACAACGTATATTTAATGAGTTATTGATGCCGGAAGTCCAAATTTGTGAATATCTTTCTGACTTTACCGAACTGTTTTATTTCCTGACGTCGCCGTAATTCTCTGGTTTCATGCTGTCATTTGCGAGCATTTCACTACAAATAACATAATTCTGTTTTGTCCTTTAATAAAACCAAATTCAAGGTAACTCTCGAAGTATAGCCGGAGTTTTTAGATACTGATGAATCTTCCCCCGTTTTGCGTTTTTCAGACACCGTTTCCGTCAATAATTTTCTAACTGTAACACAAACTAATGAATCGGGATGAACTAGAGCCAACCTGAAGAAAGACCAAATAAATGTGTTTTTAAAATGTTTTATAAGTAGACTTGTGATGACACAGTGAGTCTGTTACTCTGATTTTATCCAGAATGTAAAAATCTATTTTTTATAACATCACAGCCTCAGAGCAGACAAAGCGGACCCCAGGTTGAGAACCACTGTTCTACTTTATGTAAATTGAATGCGGGTGTGGAGATTCCACGCATCGTGAAACTGTCCTCAAACTTCTAAACTAGGCGTCGGTGACCTAAAATGAGGACAGATTCAGCTGCTGCACAGATTATTTCTCGCCTCAGATGCTTTCAGAAATACTTTTCACTGAAGTGTTTTTGAAATAAAAGGTAAAGTTTGCGGCCGAGCCGCTGTGTTTATCCGACTTGTCTGCAGGACTGTCCAGCTGAAAGCTCGGTCATGTGACCACGTAGCGGCCTGCTGTTGGTCAGCGCTGTCATGTGACCATGTTGTGGTCCGCGTGATTTTCAGATATGCTGCGTTGCCGTGCAGGAAAATAGCATCTAGTGGACACGTACCTTTAGATCTGCACCGCTCGCCGCCATGTTGTTTGTGTATCAAGCGCGGGGAGGAGGGGGGAGCACTCTGAACTACAGGAGCCCAGCGGGAAGGCGTTGATGGCGGATGTTGATGAGAAAATCGATTTTCATTAAAACAATTCGACATTAAGTACAAACTCGAATTAATCGATAAAATCGATTTATCGCCCAGCCCTATTTTATTATTATTATTATTATTATTATTATTATTATTATTATTATTATTATTATTATTATTATTATTATTATTATTATTATTATTATTATCATTGTCATTATTATCATTTTTATTATTGTTATTAAAGCACTTTCTATGTTTGTGTCTCAGGAGCTGCTTCAGGATGAAACAAGACAGAAAATGGCTCTGAGCTCCAGAGTTCGAGGTCTGGAGGAGGAGAAGAACAGCCTGATGGAGCGTCTGGAGGAGGAGGAGGAACGAGCTAAGGAGCTCAACCGTCAGATCCAGACCCTCACCCAGCAGGTATCCACATATTCATCTTATTTTATTAATATTAATACACATAAACCAGTAAAACGTAAGATTAGACTCACATTCAACCCTCTGAACCCACCAGCAGGTTTGAATGACAGGAAAATCCTTTAAAAAAAATCACCAAAATCACAGCTTTCTCTAGAAATCAAATCTGAAAAAAAAAGTTGGATTTTTGTTTTTCAGATTTTTTCTGAGATAATCATGTGTGGCGTTCAGCTGCTGCAGGAAAATTCACCAAATTTAACCTCACACTTATGATATTTCAGCTAAATTCTGTTATTTGACATTTAAAATTCGCCTAAAAAAATCTCCCGTTTGCATTAAACAGATTCTGTAAAAAACAAAAAATTCTCCTCCAAATTAGTCCAAAATGAAATCGTAGCTCATCTCAAATGAATCAAACCCATCGCAAATTACTCAATATTTGTCTAAAATGACCAATATGTGTCAGACTATGAGTCAAAACTGTCCAAATTAAAACCAAGCTCGTCTAAAATGGCTAAAAATGTGATTAAGTCGACTCAAAATTCATCCAGAGTGACTCAAGCTGTCTAAAATGACAAAAACCTGTGCAGGAGGACTCCAAATTTGTCCTAAATAAATAAAAAATGACCCCAAATCTGTCAAGAATTGCTCAACATTAGTCCGAAATTACAGCACCGATACGAGGCTGATCGGAAATTCAAAAACCTGATTTAAATTTAAAGTAGTCTCCCGGTGCAGCGATGCTGTAAAAAATGATGAAAAGGTCACTTAAAATACATCCAAAATTAAAAAAAGACTCTTTCAAAATGACTCAAACCTGTCGTAAATTACTCAGTATTTCTCTAAAATTACAAATATGTCCCAAAATATGAGTCAAAAATAAAACCAAGCTCATCTAAAATGACCAAACATTTGTTTAATGCGACTCAAAATTCATCCAGGGCGACTCAATCTGTCCAGTAAATCACAGAATTTGTCTAAAATAACTCTATTTGTTCAAAATGACTGAGGAGGTTGAAGAAAACTAACTGTTCCTAAATGACAAAAACTTGTCCAAGATGAGTTAAAAAAAATGTTGAAAATCATTCAGAATTGTCCAAAATGAAAAAGATGTCACAGAATTTATCCAAAATGACAAAAACATCTACAAGATTGGCCAAAAAATGTCTATAATGACTCAAAATCTGTCCAAAATATCTCAATATTTGTTCATCTTTGTTCCAAATGACTGTGTATATTGAAGAAAACAAACAAATTTTCCAAAATTACACAAAATAGGTCCAAAATGATGCTAAAATTGATCCAAAATAACAAAAACATATACCAGATGGGCTAAATTTGTCCGAAAAATTACTCAATTTGTGCCCAAGATTAAAAAGATGTCACAAAATTTGTCAAAAATGACAAAAACATCGACAGAATTGGTCAGAAAATGTCTCCAATAAGTCAAAATCTGTCCAAAATATCTAGAATCGATGAAATTTACACAACAAAAAACACAAATACTGAAGGTTAAATTCATTGTTTTCATCTAAAATCATTGAAAATTGTGTCCAATAAACAAAAACAGTAAAATATTACTCTAAATTTGTCCAAAATGAAATAAATTTGTCAGTTTCTGCTCCAGAACTTCTTGATCAGCCGTCGTGTTAAACCTTAGATTTATTTCCAGTCGTTTTTTTTTTTTTTTTTTTTAATAATTTAATAACTGTGTTTTCATGGATCTCCTCTCAGCTGGCGGAGCTCCGGAAGCAGTCGGAGGAGGTGAACACGGCGGTGGAGGCCGGGGAGGAAACCCGCAGGAAGCTGCAGAGGGAGCTGGACGGCGCCACCCAGAGGGAGAGGCAGAAAGACGAGGAGAAGGAGAGGGTGGAGAGGCAGAGGGAGAGGCTGAGGGAGGAGATCGAGGACATGACGCTGGCCCTGCAGAGGGAACGGCAGAACTGTACGGCCCTGGAGAAGAGGCAGAAGAAGTTCGACCAGGTAGGAAACACCTGGAGAAAAAAAACTGCAGGTAGGAAACACCTGGAGAAAAAAACAGCTGGTAGGAAACACCTGGAGAAAAAAAACAGCTGGTAGGAAACACCTGGAGAAAAAAAACTGCAGGTAGGAAACACCTGGAGAAAAAAAACAGCTGGTAGGAAACACCTGGAGAAAAAAACAGCTGGTAGGAAACACCTGGAGAAAAAAACAGCTGGTAGGAAACACCTGGAGAAAAAAAACTGCAGGTAGGAAACACCTGGAGAAAAAAAACTGCAGGTAGGAAACACCTGGAGAAAAAAAAAACAGCTGGTAGGAAATACCTGGAGAAATAATGTCAGGAACAAAAACACCTGGAAACAAACCAGAAGATGAGATTTTTATTTAAAATGAAACAAAAGCTGAGTGAATCTGCAGGAGAAACGATCCTTCTCTACTTAATAATCGTCCAAAATGTCTCAGTTTATCTAAAGTTAGATTAAATTGTTCACATTGACTGAAATGTAATTAATAAAATTCTACCAAATTTTCCAAAACTCAAAATGTCTCCACACTCTGTTAAATCGTCCAAAATTAGACCAGAAATGATCCAAATTGAAAAAAACGAGACAAAAAAGACAAAAATGAGACACAAAATGATAAAAACAAGACATAAAATGAAAAAAAAGAGTAGTAGTAGGGTACTAGGGTAGTTCCTAGATGGTTCCTGGTAGGTTCCTAGATGGTTCCTGGGTAGTTCCTAGATGGTTCCTGACAGGTTCCTAGATGGTTCCTGGGTAGTTCCTAGATGTTCCTGGGTAGTTCCTAGATAGTTCCTGGGTAGTTCCTAGATGGTTCCTGGGTAGTTCCTAGATGTTCCTGGGTAGTTCCTAGATAGTTCCTGGGTAGTTCCTAGATGTTCCTGGGTAGTTCCTAGATGGTTCCTGGGTAGTTCCTAGATGTTCCTGGGTAGTTCCTAGATAGTTCCTGGGTAGTTCCTAGATGTTCCTGGGTAGTTCCTAGATGTTCCTGGGTAGTTCCTAGATGTTCCTGGGTAGTTCCTAGATGGTTCCTGGGTAGTTCCTAGATGTTCCTGGGTAGTTCCTAGATGTTCCTGGGTAGTTCCTAGATGGTTCCTGGGTAGTTCCTAGATGGTTCCTGGGTAGTTCCTAGATGTTCCTGGGTAGTTCCTAGATGGTTCCTGGGTAGTTCCTAGATGTTCCTGGGTAGTTCCTAGATGGTTCCTGGGTAGTTCCTAGATGTTCCTGGGTAGTTCCTAGATGGTTCCTGGGTAGTTCCTAGATGTTCCTGGGTAGTTCCTAGATGGTTCCTGGGTAGTTCCTAGATGGTTCCTGGGTAGTTCCTAGATGTTCCTGGGTAGTTCCTAGATGGTTCCTGGGTAGTTCCTAGATGTTCCTGGGTAGTTCCTAGATGGTTCCTGGGTAGTTCCTAGATGTTCCTGGGTAGTTCCTAGATGGTTCCTGGGTAGTTCCTAGATGTTCCTGGGTAGTTCCTAGATGGTTCCTGGGTAGTTCCTAGATGTTCCTGGGTAGTTCCTAGATGGTTCCTGGGTAGTTCCTAGATGGTTCCTGGGTAGTTCCTAGATGGTTCCTGGGTAGTTCCTAGATGGTTCCTGGGTAGTTCCTAGATGGTTCCTGGGTAGTTCCTAGATGTTCCTGGGTAGTTCCTAGATGGTTCCTGGGTAGTTCCTAGATGTTCCTGGGTAGTTCCTAGATGGTTCCTGGGTAGTTCCTAGATGTTCCTGGGTAGTTCCTAGATGGTTCCTGGGTAGTTCCTAGATGGTTCCTGGGTAGTTCCTAGATGTTCCTGGGTAGTTCCTAGATGGTTCCTGGGTAGTTCCTAGATGTTCCTGGGTAGTTCCTAGATGGTTCCTGGGTAGTTCCTAGATGTTCCTGGGTAGTTCCTAGATGGTTCCTGGGTAGTTCCTAGATGTTCCTGGGTAGTTCCTAGATGGTTCCTGGGTAGTTCCTAGATGTTCCTGGGTAGTTCCTAGATGGTTCCTGGGTAGTTCCTAGATGGTTCCTGGGTAGTTCCTAGATGTTCCTGGGTAGTTCCTAGATGGTTCCTGGGTAGTTCCTAGATGTTCCTGGGTAGTTCCTAGATGGTTCCTGGGTAGTTCCTAGATGTTCCTGGGTAGTTCCTAGATGGTTCCTGGGTAGTTCCTAGATGGTTCCTGGGTAGTTCCTAGATGTTCCTGGGTAGTTCCTAGATGGTTCCTGGGTAGTTCCTAGATGTTCCTGGGTAGTTCCTAGATGGTTCCTGGGTAGTTCCTAGATGTTCCTGGGTAGTTCCTAGATGGTTCCTGGGTAGTTCCTAGATGTTCCTGGGTAGTTCCTAGATGGTTCCTGGGTAGTTCCTAGATGGTTCCTGGGTAGTTCCTAGATGGTTCCTGGGTAGTTCCTAGATGGTTCCTGGTAGGTTCCTAGATAGTTCCTGGGTAGTTCCTAGATAGTTCCTTGTAGGTTCCTCGTCATTCTCACTAATATTTAGGATTCCGAGCAGCAAAAACACGACCATCGTAGCTGATTTAGTTCCAGACTTGGTGTTCTATTTGAGTTAATCTGAGGTGAGATAACGTTAATAATGTTTCTCCTCCAGTGTCTGGCCGAGGAGAAGGCTGTGAGCGCTCGGTTGGCTGATGAGAGAGACCGAGCCGAAGCCGACAGCCGAGAGAAGGAAACCAGATACCTGGCGTTGTCCAGAGCCCTGCAGGTAAGCCGTCCTCAGGTGAACGTCCGTCACGTGTCTGCAGCGGTGGCTGATCTTCTGTTCTGTGCTTCAGGAGGCCCAGGACCAGCGGGAGGAGCTGGAGAGGAGCAACAAGCAGCTTCGAGCTGAGATGGAACAACTGGTGAACCAGCAGGACGATGTCGGCAAAAACGTAAGAGAAGAGACAAACAGAGACACATTCAACACGGTGAAACAGGACGCCAGCTGTCCTAAATGATAAAACCACGTCCAAGAGGACTTAAAGTTTGTCCTAAATGGGGAAAAAATTTCATCGAAAATGTCTTGTTTTTGTTGCTTTGTCTCATTTTTTTTCCTTTTCTGTCTCGTTTTTATCATTTTGCATCTCATTTTTGTCATTTCATGTCTCATTTTTGTCATTTCGTGTCTCATTTTCATCGTTGTGGCTTGTTTTCGTCGTTTTGTGTCTCGTTTGTACCATTTTGTATCTTGTTTTTATCATTTTCTGTCTTGTTTTTGTCATTTTGTGTCATTTTTGTCATTTTGTGTCTTGTTTTTGTCATTTTCTGTCTAGCTTTTATCGTTTTGTATCTTTTTATCATTTTGTCTTGTTTTTGTCGTTTTGTCTTGTTTTTGTCTTTTTGTGTCTTGTTTTTGTCATTTTGTGTCTCGTTTTTGTCATTTTGTGTCTCATTCTTGTCATTTTGTGTCATTTTTGTCGTTCTGTGACTAATTTTTAGCGTTTTGTGTCTTGTTTTTATCATTTTCTGTCTTATTTTTATCATTTTGTGTCTCGTTTTTGTCGTTTTGTGTCTCGTTTGTGTCGTTTTGTGTCGTTTTTGTCATTTTGTGTCTAGTTTTTGTCATTTTGTGTCTAGTTCTTGTCGTTTTGTGTCTAGTTTTTGTCGTTTTGTATCTTGTTTTGATTGTTTCGTGCCTAGTTTTTATCATTTTCCTGCCTTGTTTTTTATCATTTTCTGTCTTGTTTTTGTCATTTCGTGCCTTGTTTTTGTTGTTTTTTATCTTGTTTTCATCGTTTTGTGTCTAGTTTTTGTCGTTTTGTATCTTGTTTTGATTGTTTCGTGCCTAGTTTTTGTCATTTTCCTGCCTTGTTTTTATCATTTTCTGTCTTGTTTTTGTCATTTCTTGCCTTGTTTTTGTTGTTTTTTACCTTGTTTTTATCGTTTTGTGCATAGTTTTTGTCATTTTCGTGCCTTGTTTTTATCGTTTTGATCTTAGTTTTTGTCGTTTTGTGTCTTTTTATTCCTCACTGACTCATGGCTTCTTCTCTACCTCAGGTCCATGAGCTGGAACGAACCCGGCGGACCCTGGAGACCGAAGCCCAGAACCTGCGGGTCCAGACCCAGGAGCTGGAGGAGGAGCTGTCGGAGGCGGAGAACTCGCGGCTGAGGCTGGAGGTCACCCTGCAGGCCCTGAAGGCCCAGTTCGAGAGGGAGATCAGCAGCAGCGAGGAGAAGGGCGAGGAGAAGAGGAGGGCTCTCAGCAAGCAGGTGGGACCATCAGACAGGAGAGACAGGAGATGTGGACGCTCTGCTGCTTCCAGGTGACTCAGGTGTTCCTCTGTCCTCAGGTGAGGGAGCTGGAGATCCAGCTGGAGGAGGAGAGGACTCAGCGCTCGCAGGCCGTCTCCTCCAAGAAGCAGCTGGAGGCTGAGCTGCAGGAGTCCGAAGCCCAGGTGGAGGCCACCGGCCGGGGCAAAGAGGAGGCGGTGAAGCAGCTGAGGAGGCTCCAGGTAGAACAGACTCCGCCCACTCAGGTGAACTTTAACGTCCTGCACCTGTCCGGAGGCTGAAACAGCTCCTTGATCTTCACAGGGCCAGATGAAGGAGATCCTGAGGGAGCTGGACGAGACCAAACTGTCGAGAGACGAAGTGATCGCTCAGTCCAAAGACAGTGAGAAGAAGATCCAAACCCTGGAGGCCGAAGTTCTGCAGCTCTCTGAGGTAAGAACCAAGAAATCCATCCTTCTTCTTCTCATCCAGAGTCGGGTTTAGTGGCGGCAGGTTCAACAGATTATTTTAGATGTTCCTCCTAGAAGATCCCAAAGCCTGAGGAGATCCAAGATCCATCCGAAGAGTTCTGGATCTCCTCCCAGCTAACGACCACCAAACTGCCAAATGAGAAAAACTACAAAAGGAGAACTGATGAAACAAGAATTAGTGCTAATTAGTGCTTCGTTTTTCAAATTTTGTGTCTAGTTTTATTTTTTTCAACTCTCTTTTTGGCTAATTGGGTCAGTTTTTCAATTTTTTTTGTTGAGCTGTTTTTAGTTGAGCTGCCGGTGAAATGGTAAAACCCTGTTCCTGAGCTTAGGATGTCTGGGAGCTTTCAACTGTGAACAAGGAACATAAAAATACTCGTTATTTTTCAGTTGCTGCTGTCGTCTAGTTTGGTTCACAGTTTTTTTTTTCATCTTGATTATTCGTTACTTTCCTCCACTTTTGTAAATATCAGCTTCAGAGTAAAGTTCTCTCTCGGTTCTGTTTATTTCTTTGGTTCCAGTCGCACCTATCTGCTTTTTAAACCCCGGCTTTCCTGCAGTACTGATTATTTCCCGGTTTTCCTGGTTTTCAGGAGCTGTCGGTGTCGGAGCGTCAGAAGCGTCAGGCTCAGCAGGAGAGAGATGAGATGGCCGATGAGATGGTGAACAGCAGCTCTGGAAGGTCGGTGTGGGGCAGACCGCCTGGTTTGTGGGTCTAACCTTGTGTGTCTGACGTTGTGTGTCTGACGTTGTGTGTCTGTCCAGGAACGCTCTGACTGAGGAGAAACGACGTCTGGAAGCTCGAGTCGTTCAGCTGGAGGAAGAACTGGAAGAAGAACAGAACAACTCTGAGCTGCTGGCAGAGAGGCAGAGGAAGACCACGCTGCAGGTACAAATACACAAAAAATACACAATAATCACACAACCAGCTGGCAGAGAGGCAGAGGAAGACCACGCTGCAGGTACAAATACACAAAAAATACACAATAATCACACAACCAGCTGGCAGAGAGGCAGAGGAAGACCACGCTGCAGGTACAAATACACAACCAGATACACAAACCTGCAGTTATATAAGTATTAATCCTACTGGTCCTGGTCCCGGTCCTGGTTTATGTTCATGTCCTGGTCCTGGTCCTGGCTCATGTTGTGCTCCTGGTCCTGGTCCAGGTGGAGACCCTGACGGTCCAGCTGCAGGGGGAGAGGACTCTGGCCCAGAAGGCCGAGTCGAGCCGGGAGCAGCTGGAGAGGCAGAACAAGGAGCTGAAGACCCGGCTAGGGGAGATGGAGGGGGCGGTTAGGGGCAAACACCGGCTCAGTGTCGCCGCCCTGGAGGCCAAGATCGACTCCATGGAGGAGCAGCTGGAGCAGGAGAGACAGTGAGACTGAAATATACTGAAATATATTCAATTGAATTCAATTCAATTTTATTTATATAGCGCCAATTACAGTCAAATTGTCTCAAGACGCTTTACAGAACCCATATGCCTGAACCCCCAGAGCAGCCCTAAGGAGACAGTGGCAGGAAAACACTCTTTAAACAGGGAAAAAACCTCAAGCAGAACCCGGCTCTAATGTGTAATATAGTAAAAATACACTAAAAATCTACACTACCTTTCAAAGGTGTGGAGTCATCCAGAGAATTCCATGTTTTCCATGAAAACTCCCACTTTTATCCATGTACTAACATAACTGCACAAGGGTTTTCTAATCATCAATGAGCCTTTCAACACCATTAGCTAACACAATGTAGCATTAGAACACAGGAGTGATGGTTGCTGGAAATGTTCCTCTGGACCCCTATGGAGATATTCCATTAAAAATCAGCCGTTTCCAGCTACAATAGTCATTTACCACATTAACAATGTCTACACTGGATTTATCATTCACTTCATGTTATCTACACTTGAGAAAACAGTTTCTTTCTAAAATAAGAACATTTCTAAGTGACCAGAAAAACTTTATTTTCTGTTAACATGCAAGTCACATGCAGATGTTTTATCCATAAATTTGAACAAAAACTAAAACTTTTTCTGTAACACGTGAAAATGTCAGAGTAGAACTTCTGAGAGAAGAATCCTCCATGAATATCAGTCAATTTTAAAATTCTAGCCTCGCTAATGTCAGATTTCTGATCAGTTCTGTTCACTAAAACAGTAATAAAACAGCTATCCAGCAATAAAAAAAGTTAACTGTCTAAAAGGCTAAGTAGCTTACATTAAGCTAAGCTAACAACATTATTATAGCGCTAACTGACAGACTTTAGATTCAACTAACGATATTATGCTATCTTTAACTAACTAGCTAACTTTAGGTAGAGCTAGTAATGTTATGCTATATTAGCTTGCTGTAGCACTAGCTAACTTTAGGTGGAGCTAATAATGTTATGCTATATTAGCTTTCTGTAACAGTAGCTAACTTTAGGTAGAGCTAATAATGTTATGCTATATTAGTTTGCTGTAGCACTAGCTAACTTTAGGTAGAGCTAATAATGTTATGTTATATTAGCTTGCTGTAGCACTAGCTAACTTTATGTGGAGCTAATAATGTTATGCTATATTAGCTTGCTGTAGCACTAGCTAACTTTAGGTAGAGCTAATAATGCTATGCGATATTAGCTTGTTGTAGCACTAGCTAACTTTAGGTGGAGCTAATAATGTTATGCTATGTTAGCTTGCTGTATCACTAGCTAACTTTAGGTAGAGCTAATAATGTTATGCTATATTAGCTTGCTGTAGCACTGGCTAACTTTAGGTTCAACTAATAATATTATGCTATATTAGCTTGCTGTATCACTAGCTAACTTTAGGTAGAGCTAATAATGTTATGCTATATTAGCTTGCTGTAGCGCTAGCTAACTTTAGGTAGAGCTAATAATGTTATGCTATATTAGCTTGCTGTAGCACTGGCTAACTTTTGGTTCAACTAACAATGTTATGCTATATTAGCTTGCTGTACCACTAGCTAACTTTAGGTAGAGCTAATAATGTTATGCTATATTAGCTTGCTGTATCACTAGCTAACTTTAGGTTCATGCAATGTAAAGTGACCCCAAACTTTTGAAGTGACGTCTCTGAAATCTCTAAAAATCTGCAGGTTCTGTTTGGACTCTGAGTTTTATCTGGAGACTCCAGAAGAAGAAAGTTTCTTGTGATTTTTTAAGCCTCAGCATGAATCAGAAGAACTCAAGACATACAATCAGCTGAAGAGACATAAAGAAACTCACAGATTCTGTTGCTAAAATGTTTGAAACCTGCAGATGCTCATGAATAGTTTACAAACGTTGGACATTAAATCATACAACTGCTTAAAACATTTGACGTATTAACTCCATAGATGCAAACGGTTTGAGTTTCTGTTTGTGTTTTCTTTGCTCCAGGGAACGAGCACTTGCCAACAAACTGATGTATTAAAAATACAGTAAAATATAGTAAAAATACTGTAAAATATAGTAAATATCCAGTAAAAATATAGTGAAATACAGTACAAATATCGTAAAATACAGTAAAAATATAGTAAAAAAATGTTTTTAAAAATCCAGTAAAAATATAGTAGAAATACACAGTAAAAGTACAGTAAAAATACTGTAAAAATAGAGTGAAATACAGTAAAAGTACAGTAAAAAAAATAGTAAAAATACAGTTAAAATACAGTTAAAATACAGTAAATGATATCGTAAAAATATAGTAAAAATATAGTAAAAATGCACATTAAAAGTACAGTAAAAATATAGAAAGAATACAGGAAAATATATTAAAAATCCAGTAAAATATAGTAAAAATATAGTAAAAATATAGTGAAATACAGTACAAATATCGTAAAATACAGTAAAAATACAGTAAAACTATAGTAAAAACAGTAAAAAAAATCCAGTAAAAATATAGTAAAAATACACAGTAAAAGTACAGTAAAAATATGGAAAGAATACAAGAAAATATATTAAAAATACAGTAAAATACAGTAAAAATATATTCAAAATACAGTTAAAAATATAGTAAAAATACAGTAAAAATATAGTAAAAATGCACATTAAAAGTACAGTAAAAATATAGAAAGAATACAGGAAAATATATTAAAAATCCAGTAAAACATAGTAAAAATACTGTAAAATATAGTAAATATCCAGTAAAAATATAGTGAAATACAGTACACATATCGTAAAATACAGTAAAAAAATATAGTAAAAAAATGTTTTAAAAAATCCAGTAAAAATATAGTAGAAATACACAGTAAAAGTACAGTAAAAATACTGTAAAAATAGAGTGAAATACAGTAAAAGTACAGTAAAAAATATAGTAAAAATACAGTAAAAATACAGTTAAAATACAGTAAATGATATCGTAAAAATATAGTAAAAATATAGTAAAAATGCACATTAAAAGTACAGTAAAAATATAGAAAGAATACAGGAAAATATATTAAAAATCCAGTAAAATATAGTAAAAATATAGTAAAAATATAGTAAAATACAGTACAAATATCGTAAAATACAGTAAAAATACAGTAAAACTATAGTAAAAACAGTAAAAAAAATCCAGTAAAAATATAGTAAAAATACACAGTAAAAGTACAGTAAAAATATAGAAAGAATACAAGAAAATATATTAAAAATACAGTAAAATACAGTAAAAATATATTCAAAATACAGTTAAAAATATAGTAAAAATACAGTAAAAATATAGTAAAAATGCACATTAAAAGTACAGTAAAAATATAGAAAGAATACAGGAAAATATATTAAAAATCCAGTAAAACATAGTAAAAATACAGTAAAAATATAGTGAAATACAGTACAAATATTGTAAAATACAGTAAAAATATAGTAAAACTATAGTAAAAACAGTAAAAAAAATCCAGTAAAAATATAGAAAGAATACAAGAAAATATATTAAAAATACAGTAAAATACAGTAAAAATATATTCAAAATACAGTTAAAAATATAGTAAAAATACAGAAAAAATACAGTAAGAAGTTTAACAATTTGTTGCTAAAATGTTTGAAACCTGCAGATGTTCATAAAGACAGATGTTGGACAGTAAATCATAAAACTGCCTGGAAATGTTTTACTGTTTTTGAATTTCTGTTTGTGTTTTGTTTGCTCCAGGGAACGAGCCATCGCCAGCAAGCTGATGAGGAAGACAGAGAAGAAGCTGAAGGAGGTGATGATGCAGGCGGAGGACGAGAGGAGGCATGCAGACCAGTACAGAGAGCAGGTGAGGAAACCACAGCTCCCAGTGACAAGATAATCAGTTCAAATGATCAATCCTAATCCGGTGTTTTCCTGCAGCTGGACAAGTCGATGGTCCGTCTGAAGCAGCTGAAGCGGCAGCTGGAGGAGGTGGAGGAGGAGAACTCTCGCTCCAACGCCCAGAAGAGGAAGCTGCAGAGGGAGCTGGAGGAGATGACGGACAGCAGCCAGAGCATGAGCCGGGAGATCACGTCGCTGCGCAGCCAGCTCAGGTAGCGGGACGCCACTGAGCGCGCTCAGAAACACACCTGCATCATCCGCTGTTTGTTTTTAACCACCTTTGATTTGCTTTATTTTTCTGTTGCATCCATCTAACATCCTCACGTGTCTGCGTCCCTCCAACACTCAGCGTCCCTGAATGGAGGCCAGACAAGTAGGTCGTCTGTCTGTTTTTATTTATGCTTCATCTGTCTGCTGTTCACGTTTCTGTTATTGTCCATCTGTACCTGCTATATAGGAAAATTCCTGCATTTTCAGTGAAAAAACTTAAACTTTCATTTGGTTTGAAAAATCAAAACAAAGAAATAGAATGTCAGGATGACCCCAAACTAATCAACGGCGGTAGTGTATATTTTTGCTGTATTTTTATTGTATTTTTTTACTATAGTTTAGCTATGTTTTTACTATATTTTTGCTATATTTTTACTGTATTTTTTACTACATTTTAGCTATGTTTGTACTATATTTTTACTATATTTTTACTGTATTTTTTACTACATTTTAGCTACGTTTGTACTATATTTTTACTATATTTTTTACTATTTTGTTACAATATTTTTACTGTATTTTTACTGTATTTTTTACTAGATTTTAGCTGTTTTTAATATATTTTGCTGTATTTTGTACAGTATTTTTTACTATATTTTAGCTGTTTTTACTATATTTTTGCTATATTTTTACTATATTCTTGCTGTATTTTTATTATATATACTATTTTTTTTACTGTATTTTTAGTATATTTTACAATATTTTTGCTGTATTTTTATTATACTGTATTTTTAGTGTATTTTTTATCCCTCTATACCTGGTGTATTGGAATAGTTCAGCATTTCAGGTGAAAAAACTTCAACTTTCTTGGTAAACTGTAGATGTCAGCACAGTAAACAGCCAGTTAGCTTAGCTTAGCATTAGCCATGGATCCTAACCCACCCAGAACACAGAGAAATGCTGCTTACTGCATGTGTCCACTCACAAAAATGCAAAATTGAGTCACTCTGCACCCACATGACAATCATATTTCACTTCTTTCCTGACATTTTTATTATTATTTCTCTTTCTTGTCCATCTGTAGCTGATATATCAGAATATAGATAAAATATAATGTGTGTTGTTTGTTTACGTGCAGGTTGTCCTATTTGTCTCTTTGTGTTTGTTTGTTTTCTTTCTTTCTTTTTCTGTTTTTGTTTGTTTACCTGCAGGTTGTCCTGTTTTTTGTTTGTGTTTGTTTGTTTTCTTTCTTTCTTTTTCTGTTTTTGTTTGTTTACCTGCAGGTTGTCCTGTTTTTTGTTTGTTTTTTGTCTGTTTTCTTTTCTGTTTTTGTTTGTTTATGTGCAGGTTGTCTTATTTGTTTGTTTGTTTGTTTGTTTAAGAACTTCCTGTTCTAAAAGTTTTGCGTAAATCAGACGTTTGCTCAGAATCCTCCAGATGATTTAACCTTCATGTGTTATTTTTTTGTGTGTGGTTTTTTTTTTTAGATGATTTGTGGTTTTTATTTGTTCTCTTAAAGTTCTCCTTCCGTTCCTTCAGACGAGCTCCGTTGCCGTTGGCGATGCGAGGTCGCAGAGCTCTAGTGGACGAGCTCTCCCTGGAGAACTCGGACTCGGAGGAACCTCCCGCCTCGCCGACGCCGTCCTCCGGCCTGCCAGGAACCCCGACGCCGTCCTCCGAACACAACCTGGAGCCGCCGCCGCCGTACAGCGTCAACAACGCCGAGTGACCACGGAAACAAACAACAACAAACAACGGCCTCTCAGGGCAGACGGAGACACAAACACATCCAGACGCTTTCACCTGTCAAACAAACCTCTAAGATTTTGCCTCATTTTTTTCTCTCGATGTGTAAAAAAACAAGCAAACAAACTTTTACAACGGGATTGACTTTTATTTTGTAACAAACTCTGGAAGTTTCTACTCCTCTGTGATGCTTTTCTGCAGAGTGAATTATCATCATCGCTGTTGCTGTGGGAGTTCAGCGACATGGAGGCAGATAGAGACGCACCGGAGGCTCAGATAAGGTTGACTGATATCAGGAGGAGTGACACCGACAGAGCAGCAGTTCATGCAAGCAGCAGCTCTGAGGATTCGCTCTGATCTTCAGGTAGATATTATAAGTGGGAGAAGGTCAGATTTAGATTACAGACCAACATGGAGACAACTAGTCACAACATCTAACCTCCTGCGGCATCTGAAGGCCATTATGACCTCAGAAAGGAAAGAGTCATTTTTCCTTCACAGCTATTACTGTTGTTATTATTATTATTATCAGACTTAAAATAAGACGTTTAGTGAATCTGCTGGAGGTGAAAATACTTCAGACAATCTGTCCAGACACCAAGAGACGATCCTTTATGGCTCGTTTTGTAAACACTAAGCTGAATATTGTGGCAAAAACAAAGGAATGGCTGCTGATTAATAACCGATATTTAATGAGAAGAGCTCGATGAGGAGCTGTTTCATATCCGGAGTCACAGTTAAAGTGACGGCTGAGCTTCGGTTTAAATCCTTTTCTATAGACTAGACGTTAGTTGTAGGTTTAGGTAGTTTCTTTACCATATCGCTTCAGAGGTTTGTATAATTTCTAGCAGATATTGGTTGTAAGTTATTGATCCGGGCGTGTTCTCTGCAGGAGGAAGCATGTTTTGTTGACGGGACTTTTTGCATGAAAGAAAAAAAACAAAACACAAGAATGGATTTTCTTGGATCGACGACAACAAAAGAAGAGAAACGATGAATCACTTCCTCTTTTTATCCAAAGCAGAACGACTTGTGATGGTTTAAGCGTTTTATTCTGACGAGCATCTTGTTCACTGTAACTCTGATTTTACTGTAAATTACTGATCGATCACAGCTTTGTGTCGGCCTACGGATGAGCAAAGGGAGTCTGTAGTGAGCGTAGAGTAGCTCCTGGTAGGTGGCTGTAGAATAAATATGCTGCTTCTTAGTCTCGTAGTTTTAGCTTTTAAAAAACGGAGGAACCCAGGAATGAAGCTTTTTCTTTTCTTTACCCCCAAAGAAACGAAATCACCTGAACGCAGAAACGTTGAAGAGGCTTCTCTTCCGTTTTCTGCAGCGTATTTTATATTTTTTAAAAGATTTACGTCGGGTTTTTTTTGTGTTTTGTTTTGGTTCATAACCTTCTGATGCCTCTTCAACAGCTGCTGGTCCGTCTGGAATCATGGATTTAACGGGAATGTTAACAGGAATTGAACTGGAAGTGGACTGAAACTTGGGATTATCTTCATTGTTGATTAGTTTCTGCATGAAGTAATCAGTTGTTTAGGTGTAAAATGTCAGAAAATGTTGAAAAATGTGGATCAGAGTTTCCTCAAGTGTCTGGTTTAGTCCAAAGATCTTCAGTTTACTGTCACAGAGGAAAGAAACCAGAAAATATTCACATTTAAGGAGCTGAAATCACAGAATTTAAACTGATTTTCTTAAAAAATAACTTAAATCTCTGAATCCTCTGCAGTCATTCCATGTGACTCCATGTTTTCCAGGTTTCCTATGATCCAGTTGCTGAAGAGAATGACTACTGATGGCGTATTTAAGCCCAATTAAAGGGTTTTTATCTTTATTATTATTATTTTTATTATTTTATCAAGATGCACAGATTCTGTTTTCTTTACCTCTAACAGCGGAGATAAAAGCAGCTTCGGGCTCTAAATAATTAAATCATCCGGATACAGTCGGTCTCCGTTGGAAACCAAAAACCTGACGATCTGATTGGACGGTCGCGTTCACCTGTAGCCGGTCAGAGGCAGAGCTTCTCTCAGCTGATTTCTCTGTTTGTTTATGGAACTTTTTTGGGGGGAAAATGTGTTTTATTGTTTTGTTAATGAAGCTGTAATTCAGAAACATGTGACTGGGGTTACCTTTAATATATGTGGTTGGTTTTGACCTCCGTGTGTCCCTGTGGCTTTTGTTGCATCAGAAGTTTAGATTTTAGGACAGAAATCACTTTAAAAAAGACTTTTTTTAAATCAGGAAATGAAGCAGAAAAGATGCAAATCGATGCGTAAAAATTCACCAGAATGCAGGAAATTATTGCTCAACATTTCCTGTCGGAGGATGAGGACGTGTGTCGACAAAAAAACTGAAATAGTTTTAAAAAATTATCAATATCTCAAATGCAATGTCTTTTATTGTGGCAGGGGGAATTAAATGAAAATTTTCAAACAATTTACTGTTATTTTGCAGATTTTTCCTGTTAATAATTGGTAAAATCACAGAAAACATTTTTTATTTAATCTGTAAGTAACATCTGAAGTTTCACTGTAAAATGACACCATTTCTACCGTAAATAAATCAGACTTTAAAGAATAAAAAATAAACTTAAAACATTTATTTATTTTTATTTTATTTATTCTAACAGATATTTCTAGTTATTCTGCTTTAATGCTTCATTCAAACACACACTTTATTTAGTTTTATTGACATGATAAATATTTGACTCCACTTTTTCTAATTTTAATTTTGTAATTGTAAATAACTGACATCAAAAACGTGTTGTTTTTTTAAAAAGTTAGTTCTTTTACAATATTTTACTGTAAAATTCCAACATTTTTACTGTAAATAAATCAGCCAAAAAAAGTAAAGCAAATTAAATTTAAAACATTTATGTATTCATTGTTTTATTTATTTATTTTTAAAAACATATTTGCAGGTCATCAAAGCCTCATTCAGACAAACAAACTTTATAAATATCTGACACCACTGTAATACAGCTGTAATAATAACTGTAAAAACCATCATACATATTAATTAATAGTAATAACAATATTATTAATAATAATGATAATGATAATAATAATAATACACCTATTGTTAAACACCTTCACCAGTCTGGTATAAAAGGAAAAAAATGACATTTCCACTGATTCTGTGTAACGAACTGAACTGTAAATGACTTAAATCCAGTTTCATTCTAAGCTGTATCTGTGCTCAAAGGTAGGTTTGGTGTTCATGGGGTTAAAAAGAGTCCAAGACCCAAAGACAGTCCTAAAAAGGTCTAAAATCAGGACCAAAATCAAGCCTAAACCAGTCCAAAAGAAATGGTTCAGAACTAGTCAGAATCCAGTCTGGAACCAGTCCTGAAAAAGTCAAGAACCAGTACCAAATCAGGACCAAGACCAAACCTAAACTACTAAAAAAAAGTCCAAAATCCAGTCTGAAACCAGTTCAGAAGCTCTTCTAGAAAGCCCCAAAGCATGATACTGCCACCACCATGCTTCACACCATGATGCTGCCGCCACCGTGCTTCACATCATAATGCTGCCACCTCCATGCTTCACATCATGATGCTGCCACCTCCATGCTTCACACCATGATGCTGCCACCACCATGCTTCACATCATGATGCTGCCACCACCATGCTTCACATCATGATGCTGCCACCACCATGCTTCACATCATGATGCTGCCACCTCCATGCTTCACATCATGATGCTGCCACCACCATGCTTCACGTCATGATGCTGCCACCACCATGCTTCACATCATGATGCTGCCACCACCGTGCTTCACACCATGATGCTGCCACCACCGTGCTTCACATCATGATGCTGCCACCACCATGCTTCACATCATGATGCTGCCACCTCCATGCTTCACATCATGATGCTGCCACCACCGTGCTTCACACCATGATGCTGCCACCACCGTGCTTCACATCATGATGCTGCCACCACCATGCTTCACATCATGATGCTGCCACCACCGTGCTTCACATCATGATGCCGCCACCACTGTGCTTTACATCATGATTAATAACATTGTAACAGAGGCTGTAAATATGCAGGTATTTTGGTTGATGAAACATCTAAAGTTCGTACGGAAACAGAAACGTTTCTAGTATTCTGGTGACTTCCTGTCCTTCAGGATGTCGGTGAAGAGCCAGTCGTTCTCCTGAGGTGGTGTTGCTATGAGACGGACTTCAGGAGTTTGCATCGGAGCGTTGAATGACTGAGCAACGCCTTCAAACAGAGTAAAACCGATTCCACGGTTTCCCATCATGCACTGGTTCTCCTGGTAGCAGACAGGAAGCTGGTTGTGAAGCTCTTCTTCTGCTACCCATGAACTCTGCTGTCCCTGGTCTCCATGGCAACCATATCCACACCCACCCTCGCCTCCGTCTGCCTCAGCAAAGCTCTCCGATTGGTCCTCCGGTCCGGTGTCGCCATGACAGTCACAGATGCTCTCCAGGTAGGTTTCCATGTCCATCCAGCTGCCGGTGTCCGGATCTCCCAGCAGCTCCAGGATGTCAGTCAGCTGAGCCTCCAGGTCCAGGCTCCTCTGGACCGGCAGGTCGGAGAACATCTGGACGGAGAAGTCGCAGGACTCTAGAGACAACGGAGAGAGTTCCGGACTGAAGGTCGGAGAGACGGACTGACCGAAGCTGGAGTCGTCTGGAGGACTTTGGTTTTCCTCCAAAAAGCTGCTGATTGGTTGAAACTTGGAATCAAACAGTCCTGATTCCTGGTTAAAGTCTGAACCCAGAGCCAGCGGTTTGTTCTGGTTCTTCGGATGACGTTTCCACAGATGTCCCGACTCCTGCTGCTTCTTCTCGCCAACCTCAGCTTCATACAAGTTGACAGAAACATCATCATTGTGTTTTTCTGGATCTGTTCCGCTCTGAGGTGTGCTACCTGTCGGCTCAGGTGACTCCGGTTTGGGCCATGATGGAGAAGATCCATCTTTGTCCGACTCCTTGAAATAAAGAGCAGCAGCCAGCCGGTGGTTCGCTGCTTCGATGTCGGCAAACTTTCTGTTGATAGAAACAGAAGAAAGAAAAAAATTAAATTTGTGTGACCTCAAAGAAACATGAAGGTAAAGATGTAGCAACTAGTTAGCTTAGCATAAAGACTGGACCACACCATCCTGTCTAACGTCCTGTTTCTGTTGCTACCGAGTTTACTTCATATACAAACTGAACTTTTTTAAGTGACCACGTCCATGCTTCATGATGCTGCCACCTCCGTGCTTCACATCATGATGTCATCATAGGTGTCTTGGTGGCCTCCCTCACTAGTCTCTTTCTAGTAACTCCTTCAGAGGAGTCTTGGTGGCCTCCTGTCTCGCTGGGATCAGATCTTCCAGATCCTTTTTTTATATTTTATTAACTCTAATCTGTCCAGTGGCTCCTCAGGTTTGATTTTCTCAGATTTAACCTCCAGTTTTTATCTTCTCATCGACCCACCTCTGGATCATGTTGTGCAGGAAGCGCCGGTGGTTGACCTGCCGTTTGGACGGTCGGTTCTTCCTGGGTTTCTGCAGCGTCCTCATCATGTGACCCGCCGCCGAGGTGACGAAGGTGTAGAGGTCCCGCCCCCAGGGGACGCCTCGGTCCAGCCCCGGCTCCAGGCTGACGGAGATGGAGGGTCTCATGGCTGGAGGGGGAAGTGGAGGATTTATACAGGGTTTTATATTCAATAATCAGGTCTAAACTCAGTCACAGATCTGAAGTATCTCCAGAGAAACATTTAGTTTTCAGCCTCAAACAACCAACAGACTAATCAGGAACTTAGAATGAAATGATGTTTAACTCAAACTAACTCGGAGGTTTATGGGCTGATTACTGATAAAAATGAAGGAATTCAAGTCTACAGCCTCACTTAGAGCGGTCTATTTAATGATCATAATTAAAAACACAAGTTTTTAAGTTAGTAATGAAGAAATCAAGTGGCTTCTGTGTTAAATAACAACAGGACTTTAAATTCTGACCTCAAGGTGATGAAAGAATCTGTTGTTAACTTGAATTTAGTTTTAAATCAACCTGTAACCCTGTAAAACCCACTGCTGCAAAAATACATCAGTTTTATTTTGTTTTCTATTATCTCTCTCTCTCTTTATATATATATATATATATATATATATAAAAAATAGAAAACAAAAACTGATGTACTTTGATCATTAAATACACCCCTCTAAGTGAGGCTGTAGACTTGAATTCCTTCATTTTTATCAGTAATCAGCCCATAAACCTCTGAATTTGTTTGCATTAAACATCATTTCATTCTAAGCTCATTAAAAGATTTTCCTGCTTTGTTAAATTATAGATAATAGATTTTAAAAAAAGGTACGAATTTAAGTATCTTAAATTTAAATTAAACTCAGCAAAGATGTGAACAACATGAAGATTACATTTTATTTTATTTCTCCAATAATTGTTAAATCTTTTATTGTGTTTGAACTAAATTTAAGATTTTTCTTTACTCTGATAAATCAGCAAAAATATAATTTTTTAGTTCAGTCATTTGACAATATTTGAAAGAGGATTTATTCAGAGGGCTGCACAGTGGCGTAGTGGTTAGCACTTTCACCTTGCAGCTAGAAGATCCCTGGTTCGCGTCCTGGCTTTCCCGGGATCTTTCTGCATGGAGTTTGCATGTTCTCCCTGTGCATGCGTGGGTTTTCTCCGGGTACTCCGGCTTCCTCCCACAGTCCAAAAATATGCTGAGGTTAATTGATCATTCTAAATTGCCCGTAGGTGTGAATGTGAGAGTGATTGTTTGTCTCTGTATGTAGCCCTGTGACAGACTGGTGACCTGTCTAGGGTGTCCCCTGCCTTCACCTGAGTCAGCTGGGATAGACTCCAGCCCCCCATGACCCTAGTGAGGATTAAGCACTGTATAGATAATGGATGGATGGATGGATTTATTCAGATTAAAGTTTGAAATATGTGAAATTATTGAATTATTATTTGACAGATTTTCTCTGTTTTCTTTAGTTCCAGATAATATTTAGTAAAATCACAAAATAAATGTATTAATTTACAGATTTACTGCAGAAAGAAACTGCAAAACATGTTCACATCAAAAATCTGATTTTAAATAAAAATAAATAGTGATTAATTCTTTTATAGCATTTAACAATATTTGAAAGAAAAAATCTGCATTTTAAAGTTTGAAATATGTGAAATTATTTAACAAAAAACATAATAAAAGCATGAATGATTATTTATAAAAACGTTTTTTTTATCTGGACGTTGTTCAGAATTTTTTAGTTTTTTTTAAATCCATTTTCAGTGATTTTGGGAGAAAGAAAATCAGCAAACTCTGTAAAATAATATTAAATAATCTTTAAAATTCCAGCTGTAAGATGAGCAGCGTCATTCTAGGACTAATAGCTCCATTTGATCTGCTTTAATCCTGGAATCTAAACCCGTCAGACGACTCCTACCTGCAGATCTTCTACCTGCAGATCTTCTACCTGCAGATCTTCTACCTGCAGATCTTCTACCTGCAGATCTTCTACCTGCAGATCTTCTCCCTCCTGGTCTTCAGATCTTCCTCCAGACTGAAGCTGCAGAGAAAAGCTGCTGAGCTCCTTCAGGCTTTTCGTGACGTCAGGTTATTTTTCCGCCTCCAGCAGCAGAAGAATGAGATGAATCCATTATCAGGAGTCAAACGCTGCAGCTTTGTTGGACAAATGCTTAACAAGGCCTTAATTGATCCTTAATTGATGGCTTTAAGCTGCGGCTCTAATTAGCGCATTCTCAGAGGGAGGAGCTGAGCTGGTTGCTAACGGCTCTAATTGACCTTTAGAGTCCGTTAAATCCACACATCGCCTTCCAGGAGCAGAGTTTACGAATCTATGGCAGCAGCTGGAGGAGGAATAATGACCCAACAGCAGCTTTTATTTCCCATTTCACCCTGAAATTATAAAGATTAACTCCTGGTTTTCATTTCAGATGCATTTTTTAGCTTTACTGTTGTTTTATTGTTATTTTATTCCTTCTCAATATCATTTATGCTGCAATGGCAAACTAAAATGGGAAAAAAATGTGCAAAATTGCAGTAAAAAGTCCAAAAAATACAGCTAAAAACTCATTATTTTAATAATACATTCCAACCAATTTGCACATTTATTGAATTCCCAGCATAAATTATATTGATAAGGAGTAAAATAAGAAAAATAAATAAATAAAAAAGCAAAAAGAATGCATCTCAGATGAAAATCGGGAGCTAGTCTTTAAAACTTTTTTGGGTCAAATATTGTAAAAGAACAAATTATGATTCACAAAAATGGTTTAGAATGAATCCTTTGTTCTGTCATTGTTATGATCCCTTCTTCCTCCTTTTCCCTCTTTTTCCTTCTTTCTCCTATTGTTCCTCATCTGGTTCTGTTTTGACCTGTCTCTCTTTGGCTCCCTCTGTCTGTCTTCCTCTCTCCCTGCTGTCTCTCTCTCCTTGTCTTGTCCCTCTGTCTGTCCCTCTGTCTTCCTCTCTCCTGTCTCTCTCTGCTCCTTGAATCTTCCACCTGCCTGCAGTCTGATTGCATCAATGACAATCAGCTGCAGTAATTAACTTACACCAGTCACCTGTTAGTAATTCCACCTCCCAGTATTTAAGCCAGCTCGGTCTTTCCCTCCATGCTGGACCATAGACTGTCACGTCTCTGCCTTCCTCCTGATTTGGATCCCCTCATGGATCCCCTCATGGATCCCCTCATGGACCCCCTCATGGACCCCCTCATGGACCCCCTCATGGATCCCCTCATGGACCCCCTCATGGACCTCCTCATGGACCCCCTCATGGATCCCCTCATGGATCCCCTCATGGACCCCTTCATGGACCCCCTCATGGACCTCCTCATGGATCCCTTCATGGATCCCCTCATGGATCCCCCTCATGGACCCCCTCATGGACCCCCTCATGGACTCCCTCATGGATCCCCTCATGGATCCCCTCATGGACCTCCTCATGGACCCCCTCATGGATCCCCTCATGGACCCCTTCATGGATCCCCTCATGGACCCCCTCATGGATCCCCTCATGGATCCCCTCATGGACTCCCTCATGGATCCCCTCATGGATCCCCTCATGGACCTCCTCATGGACCCCCTCATGGATCCCCTCATGGACCCCTTCATGGATCCCCTCATGGACCCCCTCATGGACCCCCTCATGGATCCCCTCATGGATCCCCTCATGGATCCCCTCATTGACCCCCTCATGGATCCCCTCATGGATCCCCTCATGGACTCCCTCATGGATCCCCTCATGGATCCCCTCATGGACTCCCTCATGGATCCCTTCATGGATCCCTTCATGGACCCCCTCATGGATCCCCTCATGGACCCCCTCATGGATCCCCTCATGGACTCCCTCATGGATCCCCTCATGGATCCCCTCATGGATCCCTTCATGGACCCCCTCATGGATCCCCTCATGGATCCCTTCATGGACCCCCTCATGGATCCCCTCATGGATCCCTTCATGGACCCCCTCGTGGACCCCCTCATGGATCCCCTCATGGATCCCCTCGTGGACCCCCTCGTGGATCCCCTCGTGGATCCCCTCGTGGATCCCCTCATGGATCCCCTCATGGACTCTGTTTTTCTGCTGATCCCAGCTTGCCTCCAGTCTGCCATTGCCCCACCTGGACTCTTGTCTTCCCCCATCCCTGGTTCCCTGCTGGTCCCCTCCCTGTCCTTAGTCTGCCGTCTGTCTGTCTTGTTTCCCTGCCAGCTCCAGGGTTCCTCATGTCTGCTACTTTGCCCCTCTAGTTTTGTTTCCTGTGAGTTTGTAAGTACACCATTTATTGATTTAGTTTTCTTGTTCAGTTTAGGGCTTTCTATATATCCCTATGCTGAGTGTAGTTGTTTTTTTTTTTCAGTTTTGTAGTTTAGGATATTTGCATTAGGTCTCATTTAGTTTTCCCTCTAAATCCAGTTTCTCTTTTTGTGTAGTTGTAACTTTTGTCTTATTAATAAAGCCCTTCCCCATTTTCCTCCTGTCTCCCCATTTCTGTGTCTGCGCCTGGGTTCTCTGACCTCCACTGTAACAGTGATTTAACAAGAAAATGTCCAAAAAATAGAACATTCCAAACAATTTGCACATTTATCCCATTTTAGTTTGGATTTTCAGCATAAATTATATTGATAATGAGTAAAATAACAAAAACAACAATAAAAAAGCAAAACAAAAATAATAAATCCAATTCAGATGAAAACCAGGAGCTAATTTTTGACCCCAGCAGTAAAATTTAAGCATTTTAAACCATTTTTATGAATGAAAATTTGTTCTTTTACAACATTTGACCCAAAAAAGACACAATTTTGACTTTATTATTACTGTTTTTTGATCTGAAATAATTATTTTATTTTTTTAACAATTAAAAATTTATGCTGTAAATCCAAACTAAAATGCAATAAAAATGTGCGAAATAGCAGCAAAATATCCAAAAATACAGCTAAAAACTCATTTTTTTTATAGAACATTCCAACCAATTTGCACTTTTATCCCATTTTAGTTTGGATTTTCAGTATAAATTATATTAATAAGGAATAAAATAACAATAAAACAACAATAACAAAAGCAAAAATAGAATTTATGCTGAAAATCCAAACTAAAATGGGAGAAAAGTGCAAATTGGTTGGAATGTTCTATAAAAACATTGATTTTTAGCTGTATTTTTTGGACATCTTATGACTATTTTGCACATTTTCCAATTTCTTGTTAAATTACAGAAAAAAGGATTAATTCTAAATATGTCTGTGAATCTTTTACAACATCTGACCCAAAAAGGCAGAATTTGGCTTAAATTAGCAGAAAATGTAGTTATTTTCTAGGTATTTGTGTTATTTAAAAAGAAAAAATTGTTGTGAACAAATGTCATAAAGAAAAATCCAAACCAAATATTCATATTTCTGCAGATTTTGTCATATTATAGGTTAAAAATGCATTTATTTATCATTATTTTGCAGGGTTTTTTTTCTTTTTGCTAAACATATTTTCCAGTTAAATGATAGAATAATAATAATATAGTGGTGTAATTAAATGTTTGGAAGTTGTAAAAAGGAAATTAGAGTCGTGATAAAATGTTTATTTTTCATTTACAGGTTTAAAAATGCAAGTAAATAATAAAAAGGAGTCAAAAGAAGCTGCACTAAAAGACATTTTTAGCTCTAAAGAGTAGAAAACAGTGGCTGAAACTCTGCAGCTCGTTTCTTTACATCAGAGGAGTTAAACTCATTTTAGTTCAGGTTCCAGTCCACTCTGAGCTCCAGTGACCAGTAAAACCACAGCATAATAACCTAAAGAGAACCTATAAATAACCTACAAATAACCTGTAAATAACTGATGAAAAAAATAAATAAAACTAGAAACAAAGCAACAAAAACATGAGACAAACGACAAGTCAGACAAAAGACAAAATATTACAAAACGACCAAAAAATAGACAACACGAGCGAGACAAAAAAACCTCAAGACAAAAATGCTACACAAAAGAACAGACAAAGCGAAACACAAAATGACAATATGACAAAAAACACAAGCAAGACAAAAAGGAAACACAAAATGACAAAAACAAGAAGCAAAATGACAAAAATGAGACACAAAATTACAAAAATGAGAGACAAAATGACAACAACAAGACCAAAAACGAGAAAATGAGACTAAAAACAAGAAAAACGACACTGAAAGTGACAAAAACGAGACAGAAAACAACAGCAATGAGTGTAAACTGGTGCTATGAGCTGCAGGAGTCTATTTATAGAGAGCTCATGTTCTGAAGCTTCAACAGATCAACAGCACAGAGTCGGATTCAGAGCAGAAACTGGAGGAAAACTCTGATTTATATCCTAGAGAAGGTTGAAGAAATGACACTGAGTGCTGCAGACGGCTCATTTCTACACTCACTTCTCTTTATTTGTGCTTAAACTCACTTTTTCTGCTGCTTTTTGCTCCGTCAGTGGGTTTTATCGTCCTCCATGTGCTCTTTTCTCAGATTCCTCTCCAGCTGATAAAAGCTTTTATCTCCAGAACTTTGACCCGTCAGAACGTTCTCTCTGTCCAGAGAACCAATCAGGAAGCAGCTTTCAGCTCTTCAGAACCAGCGACAGGTCAGTCTGATTTAAACTCCTCAATATGTTGTCTCGTTTTTGTTGTTTTCTGTCTCGTTTTTGTTGTTTTGTGTCTCATTTTTGTCGTTTTGTGTCTGTTTTGTTGTTTTGTGTCTCGTTTTTGTCATTTTTGTAATATGTAGTCTTGTTTTTGTTGTTTTTTTTTGTCTGACTTTTGTCTTGAAAGTTTTTAGAGGTTGTGAACATGCAATTCATTTTCAAAAATACACAAAACAACAGAGAAAATGACAAAAACAAGACAGAAATGATCAAAACGAGACACAAAGCGACAAAAACGAGACACAAAACTGAGATAACAAGAGAGACTGAGAGTGAAACCAAAGCTACTGGATGAATAAATAAATGCAGCATGGCTCTGAAGCATGTTGGAGATCCATCCAGCATGGAGAAACATCTACTGATGATAATAAATATCTACAGATGACTGATGTTGGACACGTTGATTCCAGGTTTTTTCAACTTTTGTGAAACACATTAGAAAAGATTGTTTTTGAGTCGTTCCATCTGGATCCTGCTGACAGAATGTTTCTTCTCTCCTCCTCCGTGTTGTTCTGGACTTCATATCTCAGTGTAAATGAACCTCCGGTGATTAAAATCCATCTCCTCTCCACAGATCCGTCACCATGAACCGGGTCTGGGCTGCGTTCAAAGCCCACCCGTACATCAGCAACGTCCTGGGCTACACGGCTCTGTTCGCCTCCGCCGACCTCTTCCAGCAGAACCTCCTGGCTCAGAAAGCTGCCGGCGGGTCGGAGGAACCGGGAGGCGTGGACTGGACACAGACGGCTCGAGTGGCGACGGTCGGCTTCTGTTTCCACGCCAACTTCAACTACTGCTGGCTGGCGGGTCTGGAGAAGCTGCTGCCTGGAGGAGGGAGGAAGGCGGTGGCGGGGAAGGTGGTGTTGGATCAGCTGATCGCAGCGCCGCTCACCATCAGCGCTTTTTACATCGGTGAGCTTCAGACAGATATGCTATAAATCAAGTCCTCTGGTGGTTTTTAAGGTTAATCTGTGGAGACTCAACAAGAAAAGCACTCAGAGGAGCACAAAAAAGGACAAAGACCAAAAAAAATTACCGCAAAGAGACAAAACTGTTCCAAAGGATCACAAAACACCTAAAATCAAGCACAAAATGGCACAAAACAAGAAAAACGTAACGTGAAACAACCAAAATGAGATGCAAAAGGACACAAATGTGGTGCAAAATGACCGAAAAAAAAGACAAAACAGCCTCAAACACAAATTAAACAACCAAAACTAGACATGAAACAAGAAAAAAAGACAAAAAATGACAATACAGAGATAAATAATGACAAAGACCACGACAAAACTGTCACGGAGAGACATTAAACCACACAAACGAGACAAAAAATGATCTCAGGGAAAACTAGAAAAACACTCAGAGAGCGCCGCCCTCCTCCAATGCTGCTCAGTCCTCCTCCAAGGACGCTCAGTCCTTGTATCATTTCTGATGGATAAGTCCTGATAAGTCCTCAGAGGTGGATTTGTAGTAGGATCACAATCATGTGATCATCAGCAGGCAGCTGATGTAGTGTTCACTCGTTGTCATGGTTACAGTGACGCCGTGCTGCTATCTGGCAATGATACAGAAATATTTAACTAATCCATGGATCCAGACTATAAGCTGCATCACTGCCAGAATCTAATCACTTGGTCTTTGTGTCATTTCTGACCTTCCCTGGAAATTTCATCCAAATCTGTTAGTCTGTTTTAGAGTAATGTTGCTGACAGACAGACAGACAGACAGACAGACAGACAGACAGACAGACAGACAAACGGACAGACAAACAGACAGAGAGATGGACAGAGAGATGGACAGAGAGACAGACGGACAGACAAACAGACAGAGAGATGGACAGAGAGACGGACAGACAGACGGACGGACAGAGAGACGGACAGAGAGACGGACAGAGAGACAGACAGATGGACAGAGAGACAGATGGACAGAGAGACAGACAGATGGACAGAGAGACAGATGGACAGAGAGACAGATGGACAGAGAGACAGATGGACAGAGAGACAGACAGATGGACAGAGAGACAGATGGACAGAGAGACCACCACTGATCATCACATCATTCCTCCACCGTGTTCCTTGTTGGATTAAATCTCATTATTTTCTGGGTCTTGAACTTCCTGATGTTCAGTTTTGCACCAAGAAGGAAACTGAGAAACAGAAAAAATCCGTTCAGGACGGTTCTGATTTTAAACTATTTGCAAACTGACCTCCTGAGAGCTCCACTGATAGAGGATGTTTTTAATAAAAGACCTGGAGACGAAGCTTTTAACTAAACGTGTCCCTGAAATTTACATTTTTAATGTTTTTGTTTTTATCCTTTTATATCTTTAATATAGCACTGAGATTTACCTGAAATTAAATGAGCATTACAGATAAAATTGATTACTATTATTGTTGTTATTATTACTATTAATAAAATGGTGGTGAGGTAGCAGAGATTGAAGTGTTGAGGTTTTCTTTGGCGGTGATTTATGGTCTTCTTCATTTTTAAAAATTTTCTCTCCTCATAGCTCCGTTTATAAATCCTCCTTTCAGGTTTAAGTTTCCTGGAACACAAAGACGACCTGCTGGAGGACTGGAAGCAGAAGTTCTGGACGTCTTATCAGGTCAGAGCTGTCCTCTGGAGAATAAAAATGACTGTATGTTTTTAAATTTACTGCTATTTATGTGACATGTTATTATTGTTTCTGCTATTTACAGATATTTTCCAGTAAATTCACAAAAAATATTAATGTACATGTTAAGCCTTTCTCTTCTTACTACATTTAAGTGTAAAAATACACAATTTTTCATTATTATGATCATTATTATGAATTACATATTATGTGTATTAAATAATGAAAAATAATTTTAAAAATATTTTACAGATTTTTCTTGTTTAGTTACAGTAAAGATAAAAAAATTGGAAGAAACTAAGAAAAATAATGTGCATGTTGACAAATAAAATATGTAATAAAATAAAATAAAAACAAAATAAAATAATTTTAAATAATAGCCATGACTGTAAATAATGACTGGATCAAAAATCTGTATTTTTTAAATATTGTTTTATATTATTTTACAATGTGTGACTATTAAATTATGCTGTTTTACTTTAAATCCAGCTGAAAATATATTTTACAATATATTATATTTAATATATGTTTTACATTTGCTGCTGTTTGTTTTTATGTATTTTTCTGCTGTTGATGAGTTTGACTGTGATTTTGTGGATTTTTTTTATTGTCCACATGATGTACAGTCCAGTTACATTAGTCCCATATAATAATAATAATAAGAAGAAGAAGAAGAAGAAGAAGAATAACAATAATAAGAATAAGAATAATAATCCTCTTTCTCTCTGCCTGTCTGCAGACTGGGGTGGTCTATTGGTCGACGATGCAGGTGAGATAATTAAAGTTTTGCTGCAGATTCACTCACATTCAGACGTTTAAAATTCTTTTTTTTCTTCTTTTTCTGGATCTCAGGCGATAAACTTCACCTTCGTCCCTCCGGTGGCTCGGACCGTCTTCCTGGGAGGCGTCGCTCTGACCTTCACCGTCTTCCTGTGTCACCTGAGACAGCAGCAAAACCACCAACAGGAATAAACCCGAAGCAAAACCACCAACAGGAATAAACTCGAAGCAAAACCACCAACAGGAATAAACCTGACTGCAGCAAAACCACCAACAGGAATAAACCTGGCAGCAGCAAAACCACCAACAGGAATAAACCTGACTGCAGCAAAACCACCAACAGGAATAAACCTGGCAGCAGCAAAACCACCAACAGGAATAAACCTGACTGCAGCAAAACCACCAATGGGAATAAACCCGAAGCAAAACCACCAACAGGAATAAACCCGAAGCAAAACCACCAACAGGAATAAACCTGACTGCAGCAAAACCACCAACAGGAATAAACCTGGCAGCAGCAAAACCACCAACAGGAATAAACCTGACTGCAGCAAAACCACCAACAGGAATAAACCTGGCAGCAGCAAAACCACCAACAGGAATAAACCTGACTGCAGCAAAACCACCAATGGGAATAAACCAGAAGCAAAACCACCAACAGGAATAAACCCGAAGCAAAACCACCAACAGGAATAAACTCGAAGCAAAACCACCAACAGGAATAAACCTGACTGCAGCAAAACCACCAACAGGAATAAACCTGGCAGCAGCAAAACCACCAACAGGAATAAACCTGACTGCAGCAAAACCACCAACAGGAATAAACCTGACTGCAGCAAAACCACCAACAGGAATAAACCCAAAGCTCTGCAGCTCCACCAGGAAGGTTTCCGGAAAAAGACTTCACCAAACAAAACCAGCTCCAGTCAGGAAACATTCAGGAGGCAGCGGCTGCACTTCTGCTAATTCTGTCATGTTATTTAAGGTGTGATTATTCCTGAATAGTTTATAAATAATAAATAAACTTGTAATTGTTTGTTTGTTGTTGACACCCATCAACATTTCTGTAAATGTGTTGAGTTTATTCCTGCTGATGCTGGAGAATAACGGAGCTGTTTAAGTCTTACTGGAGTGCGCTGTTTTTACATTTTTTGGTGCCAACAAAGGCTTTTGTTTATATATTTTTTTGTTTGTTTTATTCATTTTCCTACAAACTTTTTTAAAATAAGGTTTAACCCTCGTGTCGTCCTGCAGGTCAAAATTGACCTGTTTTAAAGTTTGACAATGTGGGAAAAAAATCTATTTTCACAGTGAAACTTCTGATGTCCACATTTTCAACATTTTTGGGAAATCATTGAACATTTTTTGGTGGAAAAAAGAAATGATAAAAATGTTTCTTAACATTCACATAAAAATCAACCAAAATCCAGCGAATTTCACTGGATTTTGGTTGATTTTTTTTGTGAATGTTCTTGAAGAAAATATTAGAAGTTTTACTCATATATATGGAATCACTTTAGATATTTTTAGGATTTTTTGGGGAAGATTTCTACTGTTTTTTTGAAAATATTTACCAGAATTTTCTTGCCAAATTTGGGGGATTTTTTTGAAAATACAACTTTGAAGGGAAATTTTTAATTAATTATTGGAATTTTCTTCTTGAAGGTTTTGCAAAATTTCAGAAATTTGGGAAATTTATTTGCAGAATTTTTGGATTTTTTTCAGAGAAGGAAACAATATTTTTTGGTGCCCGTAAATGAAGACAGCAGGAGGGTTAAAGTTGCCTAATTGAACCCTAACCCTAGTAGTTTGTTTTGTCATAAACATCCTCAAAATATATTTTTTTTAAATCAGAAAATTGTGAAAAGAATAACCTGCATTTATTGCTCATTAACCCTGTAAAGCCCACTATAACAAAAAATAATATATTTCTATAATTTTCCATGTATATAAAATTATGGCATTGGCATATATATATATATATATATATATATATATATATATATATATATATATATATATATATATATATATATATATATATATATATATATATATATATATATGTCTGCGCGCGCGCACTTCTTTGTTACGTAATCGAGTAACCGGAAGTAAGCGCACTGTGCAACAGAAATAACCGTCCGAGCGGAACGCGGACGGACATCCGCGCTGTATAAATTTTTTCGAAATAAAAATCTAGTATCCAGAATTGCAGAAGCCCTTGGAACGCCCTTGGAAGCTCATTCCTTTTCGCTTCCAATATTGGGGCTTTCCCCCCCCCTTTCGGGGGACTAAGAGTTTCGGGTACCCTGGGTTCCTGTATCAACCTCCCTCTACTGTCCGGACGGTTATTTCTGCTGCACAGCGCGCTCAGTTCCGCTTTTGATGCCCAGACGGACTGGATTCATCGATGCTCCTGAACTCTGTGACCGTGGATTCTGGACAGAAAGAAACTACGAGTGAACATTTGGTGACCAGAAACCAGATTCTCTGAGGAGTTAGAGGGCTGCTGTCTTCTTCTACGGCCGTTTAGAGCAGTTTTTATAGACAGCGCCACCTACCGCCAGAGATTATCACTAAAGTGCACAACTTACGGTTTTAAAGGGACGATTTCACTCAAGATACGCTTAGAATTTAAAAGGTTTATTCAGGGAATATTCCACTTTCGTTTCGGCCCCAGTAAGCCTGTCTACAGGGCAGGTGGACCGGACTTCTAGGACCTCCTGCTCCCTGCAGGACTTCCTGCTGAGCTGAAGCCAGTAGCAGCATTTATCTCCATGATGGAAGACGGCCACACTGTGAGTACTGACTGTGAATCCTTTTATTAGTTTAACGTTTGTTTTACGTTTCATTACTGCTGTTTTCATTCTTCATCAAAGCTGTTGTTAACCTGCTGAACTGAGAAACTAACTATGTTTGAACTCATTAAGTAGTGAAAATCAACCTTCTCTTCTCCAGGTTTCTGCTCCATATTGATTAACCCTTTGACGCATAACCTGGGTCAAAAGTGACCCAAATCCAATGGAAAATGGGTATCTCCTCATGTGGTCTACGCATCAAAGGGTTAATAATAGGTATTGATAGGCTCAGCTTCCACATCAATGGCAGCATTTTTATTCCATGTTTTCTGTGTTGTTTGCTAACCCTACTCTAATCACAGTAACAGGGTTGCTAATCCATGCTAATGTGATCTTTTTGTCAGCAGTAGAAGCTAGATATTTAGCTGTTGTTACTGCTGACCAAGAGGACAAACTGACTGATGGAAAACAGGCCAAAGAATTAGTCTGATCCTGATAATATGAGGTAGAGGGAGACATTCAATCGAGGCTGACGATGGGATGAAGATAAGATGAGATAAGATAAGATAGTCCTTTATTTCTCCCCACACCAGGGGAAATTCACATTGTTACAGCAGCTTATGTATCAATAAACATAAAAATAGTAATAAAATAAAAAATAACATAGTAGTAATAATATTTGTGGAATAAATGGAAAATAGAAGCTAGGACATAGCTTTGCTCTATCCATTCTTTAGGAACACTGTTGGAGGATGGAAACGACAAAAACAAGACACAGAATGATAAAAGCAAGACACAAAATGATAAAAATAAGACAGAAAATGACAAAAAAAAAGACACAATGATAAAAACATGACAGAAAATGACAAAAAACAAGACATAAAATGACAAAAATGTTATCAACAGGTTCGGCTAATATGTTGTTGGAAAAGTTCCATATGAATAATAATTATTATTTAAAATATTATGTTCATCAAAAAATGTTCCCACGGTTGCATAGACACAAATAAAAAAATAAAACTACAAAAAGTAGATTTAAATTAGATTCTGTTTTATTAGATCCAGTTTGGTCATCGGGGGGTGGACAAGAGAAAAATGGCATTTTAGGGGAACTCCAGACTTACTTGTTTTTTTTTTTTAAACTGTATGTTTTAGGATTTTCTACATGGGTTATTTAAAGTTTGATGTAAAATGTCCCGCAGTTCTGAAATGACTCTATCATATAGAGAGTATCTGAACTGGTCCCAATTTAAATCAGAGGTGTATTAATGCTGGGTTCCTCTTAGAGCTGCTGCTGTTGTTCTACTGGTTCTGTCATTGTTTACCAAGCACCTTTATGGACCTCAGTTCCTCATCTACTCTGTCTACTGTCCAGCCTGTATGAAGTCGCATCAATACACAGATTAAATCCAAGACAGAAAACTTTAAATGTTTTGGTCCACTTCTAGGATTAGGCCTGATTTATGTTTAAATATGTGGTATGTTCTGTAAATGATCTGAACATGTTCAATTTCTCTGTTTATTTGAAGATGCACATTACGATTCAACGAGGCAGATCCCTCCCTCAACTGAACAGATGTTCAACATGCTGCGACATGTACCACTGCCCGTTCTGCTGCTCAACGCTGTTCCGCCCTCAAAGATTTAGCAAAGTCAGATCCCATTTAGACAGCCATTTTAACAGGGCGGTTGTCCATCAAGGTAAAGTGTGCAAACATTCTCCCAAGAAATGCAAATGGTGTTAAAATGTGTCAGATGTTATGACTAATTCTACAGGACGTCCTCGGTTTACAGCGTCCTCGACCCACAGCGTTTCATTGTTACGTCAGAACTGGTTACATGGAACTAGTTGATGAGCGGAGCGCATGAATACATCGTCACGCGACGCTATGAGACGGCTTTGTTTCCATTCTCTGGTTGTACACCACCTTGGATTGTGCTACATTCACGAACTTTTTGTCCTTCATTATGGCTCCCAGCGTAAGTCAGACTCTTCTGATGCTTGGAAGAAAAGGAAAGCCGTCTCCATGGAAGTGAAATTAGATAGAATAAAATGCTGGGAACAGGAAGAAACACCAACCAACATGGGTCAAGTTGTAAAAACAGGTCAACATATTCTGTTATCTTCTAGTAAAATGATTCATACATGCATGAAAGTTGTTGGTATTCATGACTTTTCCGAAGAACCGATTGATATCGTGATGCACGTAATTGCTGGAGTTCCAACTTTGCACAAAAATCAACTTACATCAATCCATAAGAACGGAACTCCGATGTAAGTCGAGGACCTCCTGTATTTGAGCTATGAATCAGAATTTGTTCCTGTCTGATATGTTTGTGTTGTCCAGATGCTTGATTCAGGTTTTTAGTATTTATAATTTACACTTTGAAATAACTATACAACATTTCTGTGTTCCTACATTTCAGGATACACGATTCACAGATGTGGATTAAAATGCCGACCAAAATGGCATTACCACTGCATCTATTGCCGGTCAATGCTGTCACGCAAACCAGACTTCATAAAACACTTGTTTTTGTGCAACAAGAAGCACCTTCCACCAACCACCACCATCCCAGGTCCAACCACCACCATCCCAGCTCCAACCACCACCATCCCAGCTCCAACCACCATCTCAGCTCCAATCACTGCCCAAACTGTATTGCTTCAAAGAGTTCTTCTGAAACCTGTAGTGCAAAAAGAATGTCCCATATGCAAGGTTCTTATGAACACAAGAAATTTAAAAAGGCACATAGAAAGGAAGCACACGGGCAAACATCAGGACATAATAGCAACCTCCCACCTCCAGAGTGAATGTATAGATCCTGAGAATGGAGTCTATACTGTCCACAAGTCCTTTCTGGGCACCAGTGTTCCTCTGCATGTTCAGAATAAGATATGGGGGCAAAATCAGCGTGTTTCTTGCGAGTCAGCTGAGTGCCAGGAAACCATGGAGCTGGCATGGCAGAGTGGATTCAAAGCATATCAATGCATACACCTCAAATCAGTACCATACTGTACATCGTATGCCTCTTCTCCTGTGCTTTTGGAAGAAACACTTTGTGAGATGGTGAGCAGCCAGTGGTTTGGCGAGGATGAAAAGAAGATGTGTCTCGATCTGCAAAGTCTGGCCGAACAGAACCGTCTACCTCTCTCTGTTCACTCAAAAGTAGGAACCCCCGAAACAAAGAAATACTTATCCGTCTTTGAGCCCACAGTTTCAGATTATAGTCGACTTGGAAGAGTCATGGTGTCATTCGACACAGAAAAGGATTCATGGGACTGTTCTTGTGCAGAGACGAAGACATCCTGCCTCCACAAATGTATTGCCAAATGGCATCTATTTCAGACACACCATGAGCTGTTGGGGAAAGTCCGAAGCACTGAGGAGGTGGAATGGCCAAGTCCGTCATCAACGATGGACAAAGACAGTCATGATGAGGTTGGGGTTGATGACAATCAGTACCCACCAAAGCATGAAGAAACAATAAAAGGCATGGTTCAGTACCTTCTAAAGAACAAGAAATTACCTGCTGTCCTGCCAGAACAGTTTAGGCTTCCATCGATAGAAACACAATACCCAAAGCATCTCATTCCAGAGGAGATGATGTGCCAGCACTGCCCACAACATGTTCCCCTCAGTGACCCAGTCCTCATCACTAACAAGGCCAAGATCCTGACCAATTCCCATATCGTCGAAGGTACGTCAAAAATGTCACTTTACGGATAACTTATTACAATCGGTGATGGTAGTTTTTCTTTACTTCCAGGAGTCAGTTTATGTGTTGTAACTGTTCTATGTTTCTTGGTGAATCTTCGGGTTTCCAGATGTTTCTACCTACTGTAAATCATGTCATCAATGTGGAACCTTCTACCGGTACCAGGAGTGGAAGGAAGGCCTCCACAACTTCAATGACTGGATACTCCTTGACCTCCCTTTATGTCTAACCATCAGGAACATGCTACAGGTAATTTCTGATCTAAATGATCTCAAGCCTCATCTATGAGTGGATTACTGAATTTACATTTACATTTTTACTGTACATCTGGTTCTTCTTTCTGTTTCTCCCTTAGGTCCATACTGCAGTGAGCCGAGTGGTCGAGTACTTGGAGTTGACCACAGGAGTCCAGTACCCACCAGCAGATACAGTCCTCCACGGCTATCTTCACTTCGAAGCCCTGACAGGCCATGAATATGAGTATTCTTGTGTGACCTGTGGTGATCATCCACCAGTGGTCATTATGGGCCTCCATAAGGGGGACTTCCAGTTGTCAGGTAGAAATGCTTTCATAGAATAGAAAGAGTTAATTACAGACTGGATTACTCTCTCATTTAACTTTTTGTGTCATGTTTTATATTGTTTCTTTAGTAAGTGACCTTCCACAACCCCCAGAAGACTTCAGTGGAGAGGTGGATGTTGAACTATTTTGGGAAACACTCTCAATGGAAAGGATTGGTCAAGGATTTGTATCTAGTAAGTAAATACCAATTAAGAAACATGTTAACCCTGTAAGACCCATATGTAAAGCAATAAAAATATAATATTATATATATTTTTTTTTTATATATATATATATATATATATATATATAAAAAAAACACAACTAGAGAAAACAATTTAAATAAACTATATATGTGTATGTGTATATATATATATATACACATATATATATGTATGTATATACACAAATCTAAAAAAAATTAAAAAAAACAAAAAAAATAAATTATAAAAATATAACTGATGTTGTATTTTTGAAACAGTGGGTTTTACAGGCTTAAGTCTTTTTCAGTGAACACATAAGTAAAACGTTCCATAACAGGTTTACATTTTTCAACATGCATCTTAATTCCAACTCTGAGATGTACTGACATACTTTTGTTTTGATATATCCAAAGGTCACCAAAGCAATCCATTTGCTGTTTCGCCAACTTTCCACTTTTGGGCGCCATGGATCGGCAGAAATACCCGTCGTACAAACTGTGTCCTAAACACAGAATTTCAAAAAGTCTGTCCACCGAAACAAGCTGAGGTCTGTGAAATCACCGTCACAGAAGACCAGCTGAGAGAGGAACTCTGCAAGCAGAAGGTGAAAACACCATCTAAAATACATTATTTATTCCATTTTTCCGTTTAGGAGTTATTTATGGGCCATGATTTAACCTAAAACATTGATGTATTTGATAGGTTCAGGTGGTTCATGAACTATGTAGGGAATGTGGACTGGATTCCTCTGGATCACACACTGATCTCCTCCTGAGATTGTCCAATGAAATGAAATCCAGACAAACATACGACAAGGTTTTCCAGAAGATATGGGCTGCCTCAGGTAAGCTAGATTTCACTCAGTATGTGGGGAGCTACTTCTAGACCTCCTCAGGGGTTAGTTTTAGATTATCTGTGTTTTGTCTGAAGTTGATTCTATTTAATTCTCTTTTTTCTCTCCAGGTGGTTGGGCTGTGATTACGTGCCCATGCGGTGTCGTATATAGCATCAAGGGCAACATCCGAGCAGAAAGCCCACGTGACTTTGCTGACATCCTCCTCTCTTGGACACACATGCCAAATATTGTCATATATGACTTTGCATGTGAACTCGCCACGCATACAAATCTGAGAGAACCTGAACGGTCGCCTTTCAGCCCATTTGAAGGACAGTTACGGGCATCAAGCACAGATACCATATCAAGAGCCGAAACTGGAAATCTGAAGGTGTCTCTGCCATGGCTGAACTCTACAAAACCAGTACCAGACTGTGATGGCCATCCAGTAACTGGTTCAGCGGAGCATTATGCTCTGTATGACCGATTCCACGAGGACCAAACGAAGGATCCCAGAGACGCCCTGAGGAAACTGAGCCTGGTCCGGCAACTAGCCGGAAAAGTCAGCAGTCAAATAGTGACACAACTGTTTGCAAAAATGAGAAAAAACAACTACTTCTTAAACATGGCTTCACCATCAACACGTCTGTTCCTCATGAGAAACATCATCCACCATTACAACACCCACAGAAACAAACAACAACTGGACACCATGGAAAAGTCCTTTAAACCCGATGTCGTGATGGACGTCTACAAGCAGACAGTGTTGGAGAACTTCAGACCAACTTTAATTTAAGTACACCACACCCGACGTATCGCTGCCGACCCCACACACCCGGGAAAATGGACCGTTGGTTCTGCTTTCCTCGGGCAATAAAAACATTAAAACTCTAACTTCCAGACTGAAAATCAGTTTTTATCCCAGAACTGTTTAATCCATTTCCCCCCTGAACACAAACAGACTCACTATGTGCAGTAAAGAACTGAGTCTTGCACTGGACTGCACTTTACCACCCATCTTACTGCTCATGTGCCTAATTCTGTTTACATATTTGTATGTTTTGAGGATTTTTTTTTATTTTAGTTGTATATAGTGTGCCATTTTCTATTTTTTATATATAGCTGGGACCACTGTTCCCTCTAAGCTGCGTGCGTGCGCAATTGCGCACTGCTGACACGGTCTCCGCGCACAGAAAATCTGCGCTGCAAAAAAAAAAAATCCAACCTAAATTGTAAATAAAATAAACACGTAACAATTCATTCTGTGCTATTTTTCAGTGCGAGTCAGTGAGTGACCGGTGACTGGCTGCTGCAGCCAATGATGCGATTCACATACGTATTTACCATAGACTGTATATAATGGTATTTACGCAGCTAATCAACGTCAGACGTCCTTATGTGCAGCCACCGTTGTTCTCATAGATATGAATGAGTAGATAGGACACACCCCTTTGAGCTGCGTGCTACGGCGAGGCTAAGCTAATGGGGGCAAAGTTTCAGTGCATTCCGTTGATGTAGACGGTGTGAAAACGGAAACAACACGTATGCCGGCTCACTGTGCTGCATGCAATTACACACTGCGTCGTACGATTGAGACAAGGAAACTTGGAATGACTTTTCATAGGTAAGAATAGTTTTTGGCTCTTTTTTCATTATGAAATCTTGTTGAGAGCTTCCAGTCTATGAGAGCTAACTAGTTAGCCACTAGCAAAACACCAAGGCGAGCTAGCAGCTTGACAACCAAATACCAGACGATTAATAGTAGCTGTAGTATAGTTGTACAAGCAGTAGTAGTAATACTAAAAGTACAAGCAGTAGTAGTATAAAATAGCTGTTAGAGTCATAGAAGTAGTATCAGCATTTGTAATAGTATTACAAGTTGTAATAGCAGTGCCAGTATCAGCAGCAGTAGTTAGTGTACTACCACTACTACTAGTAGTCGTCACATTGGTATTACTATCACCAATACTACCAATAGTAATTATAAAGCCTAACTCATGTATATCCAGATTACCATCTATGTTCTTCCTCCAAACCCATTTTATGATTGGGATTACAGGCAGTTCTTTAGGACTGCTCTCAAATAATTGAAATGTTACTAAACAAGGTTATACTTATCAAATTAAGTAGCTCTGGTCTCCAGTATTTTGGCGAATTCGGTTCTTTGTACTTAATTTATTAGCATGATTTTTAATATGTTGTGTACAGACTTAATTACTTCTCTGTCTACTTTTCTTACTCCATGTAGGTTTCCCAGAGACTATGGGTTGAGGAGGAAGTGGAAGTTTGTCGGCTTAGACCTGGTGTCATTCCATCAGTGTTAAACTTCCCAGCTCATCTTGGAAGAGTACGTGCCAGAAAGACCATGACCAAGCAGCCTTGAGCGTCTCCCTGAGGTGGGTGTCAACGGTGTTCACAGTTAGGTCTGTGGTAATCCTGTCAAAAAACAAAACAGAAAAAAATCTAGATTATAAATCAACATGTAACCAAAGCACTCTGTGTATAACGCCATAGTATAGGATGTAGTTCAGAAAATGTCAAAGTATATTATACTTTACTCAAGAATAACATAGTATGGCCTGTAGTTCATAGTACAGCATGTTGGCAAGAAAAAAAAACAAAACATAGATTATTATGTGGGTCAAAAAGCGCAAAATGATAGGATGTTGCCTAAAATTGTCATGTATGATATGTGGTTCAAAAAATGTCATAGTGCAGGATATTGTCAAAATAGTATGTTATTCAAGAAAACATCAGAGTATAATATGTCGTCTAAAAAATGCCATAGAATAATATTTCATTGCACAAGTAAAAGTATCGTAAATTTTAAAACTGTTCAAATTCTTATATGTTGCTAAAAAACAACAAAAAAACTAAAACAAAAAAAGGTTAGTAATATGTCAATTAAAAAAGCCTACAGTATAGCGTGTTGCCCAAAAAACATCATAGTATAGCATGTCGCTCTAAAAACGTCACAGTATAGCCTTTAGTCTACAGCTGTCAGTAGGTGAGGAGCAACACAAAAACAGTCCAAATGCTGGTTTCCAGAGGGTTGGCGAGTATTTATTTGAAAGAGTAAGTTTACAGCAACACAACATGTGAGGGGGTTAAAAGCAAATGGGTGTTAGTAAAATAAAAATAAATAAACAGAACTAAAAGTGAACTTCACGTTGACATTGATGGGCATTCCAACCAGGAACAAAGTAAAAGATAATCAGTACGAAAAAAACTCTTCCTGTTCACCTTTTAAAACCCAAAAACACACCGCAGTAGCACCCTAAACTAAAACTACCAATGGGTTTCCTGTTTTCCTTTGTGAACAATTCAAAGGTCCCTCTCTATCTCCCTACACATCCACCAACCACTGGAACACATCTCCAAAGTTCTGCCAGGCCAGCTCAGCTTCCCCTCAGAAGAAGTGGCGCCACCTGCCAGATGAAGGAGCCTTTTGAGAGGCAGCTGGCATCGTGATTGGACTGTACTTTGGTCTGTTCCAATCCAGCTTCAGCTCCAGAGACGGCAGGCGGGACGAGTCAACGGAGGCCTGGTGGACGAAGGCATGCAGCTGAGTACAATCCAGAAAACAACAGAGGAGGAGTGCAGCAGCCAGAACAACCAGAGTAGCATCGTATGTCTCTTAGAAAACATCATAGTAGAGCCTTTGGTATGAAAAAACGCCATCATATACATCGTATATTGTACAAATAACAAGTCAAAGGAAAGAGACATACATTGTAGAATTGTAGTAATTGTGGGCTGACTGATTTACTGATTATCAGTATTTTATTTTTTACTGATTTACGGTAATAAATACATTTAAAAATGGCGCTACTTTGGCTCTGAACCTTTATCTACCTGTGGTCGCTCTGTCTTCTGGAGTGATTTGATTGGTTATACGTCACGAATAAAACTCCTTTAACTTAACATCTGTAAACAAAACAAAAACGTATCAACAAAGTTTTCTGTTAGAGTTTGTGTTCTTCTAAGTTTAACTCCAATATTTTAAATACTTTCATTTACTGCAAATGAATATCTACTCCAAATGTCTCACTAATAATCATTATCAGCCTTAAAAACCCACAAAACACCCCTCTATACTCGACCACACTTAGTACAGTCCGGTTCCCCCTTCTATAAATCTGCTTGGAATCTTCCACTTCCTGTTTGTCAAAGTGGCCTTCTACCTGGACAGGTTTTGTTGGAGCTCATGCAACAAACATTTTGGGTAACTGCACTTTAATATGGATGGATGACACTGAATTAGAGTCTGTTTTAATGAGACTGAGTTAAGATGTGTAGCTCTGTCATTAAATAGGAAATTATTTCTCAGAATTCACAGAGAAAAGTCTGAAATGTTTGCTAGGTTAGCGTCCCACATGTTCTTTGGCTCAGCTAAAGCTAACTCTCTCCAACTTCTGGATCTCTTGAGTTGCTTGTTGTTAAAATATCTTGCTAGAGGTGCTGAAGCTCAGAAAGTCTGAGATGTTTGTTCAAAATAAGCTCATTCTCAAGTCTGATCTGAACTGTCCTCTTTTGTTTGAACTTTCCCTAAACTTAGGAGTTAATGACAGAGCAGCACATCCAGACTCAGTCTCATTTATGTAGAGATTAAACTTCAGTGTCATTCATTGATGTTAAAGTGCAGTTTTTCAAATGTTTGTTGCACATGCTCCCGACCAAACCAGTCCAGGTGGAAGACGATGTGAAGAGAAAGCTCCAGAGGATGAATATCACACATTTACGTTGGAAATAAATGTCCTTTAATTAGACATTGTCATGCAAAAGTTGGATTTCCCTTTAATGATGTTCAAATCTTTGTTGAGTGTTTTGTTGATGTTGGTTTCTAAATGTTTTCTGACACTCGGCCCCAAAGATTAAAACCTTTTACGGCTCACAAGCTGCAACAATTCACACATTATCAACTATCTTTCTGACTAAACTAAGATAAAAAGTGAAAAACTGCCTGATTCCTGCATCATGAATGTAAATCTTTTTGGTTTTTATGACAGTAAACTGAATATATTTGGGCTTGACATTTTATAAACCAAAACAAGAAATGAATTAGTGGAGAAAACAATCAACAGATTAATGGACAAAGAAAATGTGTTTTCCAACATATATGGCTGAATTACTCCAACATTACAAGATACATACAATTTGATTTCAATTTTATTTTTATAACGCCAAATACAGGTCAAATTGTCTCAAGATGCTTTATTTTTATATTTTTTGTCATATTTAAAATATGACAAAGTAAGAAATTTAAACCTCTTGACTAATCCAATTTATTATTTGGTTTTTAAGAGACTAATGGACAATTAAAATAAGTTTCTCCACTAAAACTAATAAACATGAGGTCGAATAGAAGGAAGAGTTTTAAATACTGCAGTCCCACGATGACAAGAATAAAGTTTGTCAACAAAAACTAAATCTGCTGGTGGATTCCATTAAAATCCTAATAAAGGATAATAAAGTGTGATACTAAAGGTTTGTGGTGCTAAAACTGTCAAAGTAAAGATACCAAGTTGAACATCTGGATGGAGGTTGATAAAAGTTGACCTTCCTTCATTTCTCTGGAGTGACTCCATGGATTTTATGGATGGTGGTTAAAGACCTGCTCTTCTAGTGGTCTTCCTTCTAGTCGCTGTAAAAAGTCAGTCCATCCTGGCTGACTTCAACACCTCTTCATGACAACTTGTTCTGCCTCCGACCTGGTGGAAACTCCAGAAACTCGGGAAAACCTGTCGAGACTCGAAGAAATCGTGGAGACTCGAAGAACTCGTTGGGCGGGGGAAGGTGTGGTGGGTGGTGGGGGGAGGTGGGGGAGTAGAGGGGGGAGGCCGCCACCCACCTCCCCGCCTACTCTCCGCCCTGACTCCACCCAGACTCCGCCTTGGCTCCACCCATGTGGTCACTTGAGGAACTACGATGCCAAAGGGACGACGAATTTATTTCTTTTTATCTGATCTGTAGCTCAGTGAGTTAAGGATTTGCCTGTGGAGCTGCAGGTCGCTGGTTCAAGACCAGATCCTTCTTAAATTTTATCAAAATCCTGACAAAGACAAAGAAAGAAAACTGCCAGTGGCGGGTCTTGAACCTGCGACCTTCCACTTGGTAGTCTGTCTTCTTATCCCCTGAGCTATTCGCTCAGATACTAATTCTTCTTTTTTTTGCGCATTTATCATCTATTTTTTGTTGTTTTCGAGGTTTTTTTTTAACTCAAGTCTCGACTCGACCGTTTTTCTCAGGAGGTTGGACTTCAGCCTTTGTGCTGGAGGGTGGAACCCTCAGTTCCAAGACTTTCCAAAGCCTCCACACCTCCCGAGTCCTCAGGACCTGAGCTTTCACACAGTCTGAGGGCTGAAATTTTCTAAGTCCCACAGTAGTTCTCTGTTAGATTTAACTTTCAGACAGTCCAAGGACTGATATCTTCTAAGTTCCTGAGCAGTTCTCTGTTCGTTTGAAGCTTCAGACAGTCTGAGGACTGAAATCTTAAAACTTTCTCAGTACTTCTCTGTTAGTTTGAACTTTCTGGTTAACAGAAGCCTTAAAACTTGTGACCATGAGTCTTGATTTCACATTTAGACCATTGATCTGAGTTCTTTGCAGACCTTCACCTGTGGGTTTTTTAGAAATCCTGAACAAACTTTGATTCTCTTCACTGAACAGTAAAGTTTGTGGAGATCAGAAGGTAACATTAGTTTGATCGATGCCTTCAACTACTAGTAGACTTTATCTGGAAAGCAGTTTTCTGAAATGAGTTCTTAGTAAATCTGTCCACAATCAAACCAACAACATAGAAAGAGGAAATGTTTGAAGAAACAACTTGATGTTTTCATTTCAGACTAGAAAACACTTTAAGACTTTTATCTGTTTTTGCTCTTTTTGATCCTTTTATTGTCTCTTCTGTTTAATTTCATCTTCTAAAGTTTAACTGGTCTCTTTTCAAATGTTTTGTCTTTAGTTTGATTCTTCTTAAATGTTTAGTTTTGCTCTTTTCTCACTTTTTATTCTTTTCTAATGTCTGATCTGATTTCGAAATGTTTTGTCTTTTTAATGTTTAATTGTTGTTTTTTCAAATGTTTTATCGGCTTGTTTGAAAAATTTCCTTTTCTTTCCCAATGTTTAATTTTTTTGATTAAGTCTTTAAGGTTTTTCTTTTTAAATGTTTTACCACCTTTTAATGTTTAATTTTCCTTTTTAATGTTTTTTTGTATTTTCTGTTTAATTCCTATTTAAAGTTTTATTGTCTTTAAGATTTAATTTTCTAATTAAAGATTTAATTTTTTAATTAAATATTTTGACTTTTAAAGGTTTAATAATCTAATTAAATGTTTTGTATTTTTCTAAATGTCTAATATTCTTGTTTAATTGTATTTTTTAAATGTTTAATTATCAAAAATATTTCATCTTCAATCTCTATCTTTAATATTTTTGTTTAATTTCATAATTACATGTTTTGTATCTTCTGTTTAAGTATTTAATTAAATATTTTGTCTAATATAATTTAATTGTATTTAATGTTTAATTTTCTTTTTAAAAGTTTTATTAAATGCTTTTTTCCCCTTTGATTTAATTGCTTTTTTACTGTAGTTTATTTCTTTAATCTTTTTTTTCTGTCAAGATTTTAACCCCAACCTTAAAAATGAAACAAACCCTTAAATCACAATGAAAATACTTCTGTTGTCACAATCATGAGTTAGTCAATTATTCAGTTTATCAATTCAACTTTATTTGTTTAGCACCTTTTACACAGATGACAAAACTAAACAAGCAAAGAGAAAAAACTGCTAAAACTATGATTAAAACCCAAAAACAAACAAACAAAAAAGATTTAACATGGTAATAAAACGTGTTGTGTCCAGGGGATGGAGGGAGTTTATTGAAGTCTTCTTGGGCTCACATGGTAAATCATTGAAAATATAAACTTGATATTCAGTCTAAGGAAACTGCAGAGCGACAGAAGAACCAACAATATCTCCTGTTTTCTCCTTTAATGAGTCGACTCTTCTTGTGCTTTCAGACCAAAGAACTACAGACTCTTCACAACCTGCTCAAACTCTTGGTACAGGACCTCACCACACGGGTCAAGAAGGTTTCTCTCATTTCTACTCTGAAGCTCACCTTCTCCTGCTCAAACTGCTGACAAATGTTTCTGCTGCTCTAAAGTCTGCTCTCCAGAACTTCCTAAAAACTCTCAAAGTCTCTTCTGCTGCAGGTTGCTTTGTAGAACTGTTCCAGAAAACCTCACTAAACCACATGGAGGGGCCTCAAGATAGTCGTCCAAATGAAACCATACAAAAACCAAACTAGAATAACCCAAATGCTAAAGTCTCCTGCAGCCTACCAGAGAACCTCTGAGAACAGAGAATCAAGACAGGAACTCTTACCTTCTGGACAACCAACGTTGCTTCACAAACAAGAATACAGAATGTGTCTGACCAAAAACCTCTGAAGACTCACTACAGCCAAGATAAAGACACAACTCAGCTGAATCAAATCCACTAATTAGCACCATGTGCTAACTGTGGCTGAAGAACCACATTTACCAAGACAACTATCCAGTACAAAGCCCTAAAACACACCAAGAAACACATTAAAGTCTATTTTACTGCTGGAAGCTGCAAGCCAACGCCTAAAGAACAAACTAAAGCAATGGAGCCAAACCCAGTTCACTGGTGAAGAGAAACAGAGGAAATGTTTGTCTGCAGCTAAATAAAGCAGGAAGACACTGAGCTGCTCAAGTGTTCCTGATAACACCAAGCTGCTCAGGTGTTCCTGATAACACCAAGCAGCCACCTGGACAGCCAATAGGAACACAGCTTCCTGGAAGTCCAGAGGGCTGGGTTAGTCAAGGAAATTTAGTTTAAAGTTGAAGCAAAAAGTTAACAAAGAAAGTTGAAAACCACCTTCTGATCCCTGAAATCTCTGAGTTTTCACACAAAGAACACCTGAACATGTCAAACTGGTTCCATAATAGAACCATCATTGTAAAAACGTCATAGTATGGTATGTTGCTCTAAAAACATTAGGACCCAGCTGTCAGGGGACAAACATGTAAGAAACATGAGAACAGAGAGAACCCAACCAGTAGGTCACAGTTTATCATCCCCCAGTCATCTCCTGAAGTCCATATGGTGAGAGACATCAGTATCTGGTTGTTAATTTACACTCTAAAAAGAATTTACTTGAACCAACTTAAAAAAGTGTTTCAATTGATAACAACTAATATAATAAGTATTTTAACTTATTTCTTTAGGTTGAACCAAACTTACATTTTTAGTCAGATTAAAGCAAAAAATTCAGTCATTTTTTTCTTTTATATTACTTTATTTTAACTTAAAAAGATATATAAAACCTACTTAATAATTTCAGAAAATTACACTTAAAACTCAACTGTATTCTAAAGTAAAATTTTACACAAAAACAACTTATTTTTTTGTCCTTTTTTCGTTCAAAATCATTGTACATTCTAATGCACATTTTTACTTTAGTTCAACTTAAATTTTTCTAATTTCACCACTATAAATATTTTCACATCTCAATTCAAGCTTTTACATTCGATCACCTTTTTTCAAAGTTTGTCTGCCAATTATATAATACATATGTTTATGTTATTTCATTTTAAAGAATGGTAGTTAAAGAAAATAGGCATCAACAGTTCTCTAAACCAGTGGTGCTCAAACTGTGGTTGTGTGAGTACTACACTGGTGGTACTTGGGCTTTTTCAGGTGGTACTTAATCATTTCCATTTTTGACTTTTACTTTGATAGTTTTGGGCATTTTATTTTGCTCTCACACTGAAAAAAAAAAACACTTGGCAGAACTTGGTTTGAACCAGAGACATTCTAACAGTATAAACATCTATGTGTACTAATGATGTGAAGCTGTAAAATAAAGGTCGTAGCTGCAGAAAATCGTTTGACAGTAATGTCACATTTATTTTTTTTCCGTCAGAACACTTTAAAAGGTAGAACACAGTGTGTAAGTTCTTGCTCACACTTTTTCCATTAATACAAAACATGCTTGTAATGACCAGTATATTTTAGTAAAATATCAAAGACATTCAGAGAACTAATCTAACCTGTTTAAATCTCAATTGCTGAGTTGGAAAAAAAACTTGATTCGGTCAACTGGACACAAAAAAAATGGTTTATTCTTCTTTCAACGTTTCGTGTTATCCAATAACACTTGGTCAGGAGATTATGGAGAATAGAAATTTGAAAAAAGGCAAATAACTATCTCCCAGGAATTGAGTTTGAATCATACTGTTCCGTCGCCGTGACACCAAAGCTGAGCACCAGATCAGAACAGACCTTATGCCACAAGCTCACTTCCTGATTCTTCCGTGGACCTCTCCTAACTTCCTGCAGCCGTATCCATAGCAACCATGGTAGCAACAACAAAATATTGCAACTAAACAGCTATGCTAATATTACTGAAACGTTTACTCTACTTGGGTAGGTGTTGGGTAAAAAAAATTGAGCCTTTTTTTCAGGTTTGGAGTTTGGTACACGCAGAAAAACCTAGCCTCTGACGTTACAGGAAGTGGAGAGAGGTCCACATGGAATGCGAAAAATGCTAACCTAGGTAGCTAAGGCATAACGTCTACTGTTTTGGCTTTAAAATACTAGCAGTTCTGATCTGGTGCTCAGCTTTGGTGTCACGGCGACGGAACAGTATGATTCAAACTCAATTCCTGGGAGACGTTTATTTGGTTGTTTTCAAATTTCTATTCTCCATAATCTCCTGACCAAGTGTTATTGGATAACACGAAACGTTGAAAGAAGAATAAGGCAAAAGCAGATGAGACTGAGTTGAGTCCATGCAAGACTGTTATGCCTTCGATAACGATACCAATGTCCTCCGGGGGGAAGTTCAGCACAACCTTCTTGTCGAATGGAAAACACTGCCATGGTCACCTGCTCCAAATCAGCCTGAATGCCATCTTGCTGACTGTCCTATAGAAAACAGGAAAAAAAATAGTGTTAGTCTTATGACATGCATTGGTATCCAACCAATAGACGTTATGCCTTGGCTACCTAGGTTAGCATTTTTCACATACTTCCTGGACCTCCCACCACTTCCTGTTGCGTCTGAGGCTAGGTTTTTCTACGTTTACCAAACTCCAAACCTGAAAAAAAGGTTCAATTTTTTTTACCAAACACCTACCCAAGTAGAGCAAACGTTTCAGTAAGATTAGCACAGCTGTTTAGTTGCAATATTTTTGTTGTTGCTACCATGGTTGCTATGGCCACGGCTGCAGGAAGTTAGGAGAGGTCCATGGAAGAATCAGGAAGTTAGCTTGTGGCATAAGGTCTATTGAAATTGAGACTCATCTCTTTACATTGGGTGTATGTTTTTGAAAAAATAAAATAAAATACACCTTTTGGAGACAAGAAAAAGTTACACAATGTCATTGCTCTCTATATATTCTCATCATGTAAATCAGATAAAGCAGAGGTGCATCCATTTGTTATTTATTTTCATTTTTCTCAAGCAACAGTTCCACAGCAGTGACTTACACTTTGTCCTATGAATGGTTTATGAATTTCAGACACAACTGTTTGCTTTTAACAAAACTTTACTTGAACTTCATTTCATAGATTAAGTGTATGAATGAGTTTCTAATAATGTCTATATATAAGTCATTACCTTGACAGTTTAGTGCAAACTTGTTTAAAAAGCATAATTCTACAGTGCTACAAACTAGATGTGACCAAATAAATATTCTGAGTGAAATATAAAAATGTATCATCAATATGAAGAATCACTAACAACTACTTTGACAATTTATCAGGACTTTTGCATGTGTGTGGCTATAAAGATTTAATTTCACTGGCCACAGACAAGTTGCCCACAAGTTATAGTAACGGCTATTTTTATATTTTTTCCCCCAGGTTTTCAGGGTGAAATGCATAAACCACAAGTGCTGGCTTCATCCTTAAATAAGATCCATCTGACTCTCTGAATCTCTGATTTTTTTCACAGATTTGATGATTTCACTAAACGAACTCCACACTGCTATTTTTAGAACAGGCTTGTTTTACTAAATTACTCAGATACACAAACTCTGGAGTGTGTATACTGTAATTGTTGGATTCATTTGTTTTCTATGACTTCACTACAGCTACTGGTAAATTATTTGCCATGCTGTTATAGAATTTTTTACCAAAATCAGTGTTTGATCTGGTAACTTGTGTTGCACTGCTATTATTTTGAACACCACTGTACAGAAAACCCCAGTGTCAAAAGTTTTGAGAAGTGTACTGCCCAGAGGCCAAATACAGACATGCCCGCAATTATTGGCACCCCTGATAAAATTTGATTGAAAGTTGATTTAATCCAACCATACAGTGAGAATAAAAAGTGTTTGATCCCTTGCTGATTTTGTTGGTTTGCCCACTAATAAAGACATGATTATTCTATACTTTCAATGGTAGATGTATTCTAACATGGAGACACAAAATATCAAAAAGAAAATCCAGAAAATAACTTTAAATAATATATTTTAATTCATTTGTATTTCATTGAGGGAAATAAGTATTTGCACCCATGGGAAAATCAGTGTTAATGAGCCTTTGTTTGCAGTGACATAGGTCAAACTTTTCCTGGAGGTCTTGAGCAGGTTTACAAACAAATGTTGCAGGATTTAAACACATTTTTTTTACTCTTTTCATGAGAATCCAGCCACATTCAATTATCATTGCTGTGAATGAGATATGGAAATTTTTGACCAAAATCTCACAATACAGTCTCCTGTGTTTTCACCGCCATGCTTCACTGTAGAAATGATTTCCTGGGATGTCACTCATCACTCTTCTCTCTCCAAACACAGAGAGTGGAGTTTACACCCAAAAGTTTTATTTTGGTCTGATCTGATCGCATGAAGATGATCCAGAGGAGGACTGGAACCATGTCAAGAGGTCAGATGAACCAAAATAAAACTTTTGGGTGTAAACTCCACTCTCTGTGTTTAGAGAGAAAAAAAGTCATGAGTGATATCTCAGGGAATCATATCTACTGTGAAGCATAGCGGTGAAAACATCACGATTTTGGGCTACTTTTCAGCAGACAAAAGGACAACTGATCTGTAGTAAAAAGAGGATGAACAGGGGCCTGAATTGTGAGATTTTGAGCAAAAACCTCCATCTCTCATTCACAGCAATAACTGAATGTGGCTGGATTCACACGAAAAGAGTATAAAAAAAAATGTGTAAATTCTGCTACAGTTGTTTGTAAACCTGCTCAAGATCTCCAGGAAAAGTTTGACCTCTGTCATTGCAAATAAAGGCTCATTAACACTAATTTTCTCATGGGTGCAAATACTTATTTCCCTCAATGAAATACAAATGAATTAAGTCGGCAAACCAACAAAATCAGCAAGGGATCAAATACATTTTACTCTCACTGTAAATTTTCTATTTGACTGGAAATGACACAGGGGTCTTCCAGGGGATGTTAAATGAATGTCCAAGTGTCATTGTTAAAGAAAAAATAAATAAATAAATAAATAAACTTTTATTTACATTTGAGCAAAAAGTCCCATGTTCAACAATTATTGGCACCCTTCTCAATAATTCACAGAAAACCCTTTGGTTTGTTATTTCACCAACCAAACTTTTCTTATAATTACAGACCAGCTTCTGTCACGTCTCCAATGGTGTTTTTGCCCATTCATCTCTATCGATGAGCTCTAACTCTCTCTAGTTGAGGGTCTCCTGCATCACCTTGATCTTTATCACCTTCAACAGTTTCTCTGTCAGATTCAAGTCAGGACTCTGGCTAAGACACTACAAAACATTGTTTATGTCTGACAACCATTTCTTCATCATTTTTACTGTGTTTTTGTTGTTGTCTGTTGAAATGTCCAAGAAGTGGCTGAGAACAAATTTCTCATAAACCATCAGACCATAAAACATAGGACTAGATGACCTCTGCTCTTCTGTTTCATGATCTGTTGAAAAAAAATTGCTTGTCCATTATGAGGTTGCCTTTGTTTGGCATTAAAAAGGTGGACACTTCCACTTTAAGAACACCACACTTAATTTCACACACAATGATGGGAATGTGATGCTTTGGGGTTTTTTTTTTTTTTTTTAATCAGCTAATGGATCAGGACACTTAACCACAGTGAACAGTGCAATGAAAATAGAATAGAACATGGATATTCTTCCCCAACATCAAAGAGCCTGCAGAGAACTTTGTTCTTGGCCACTTATAACGACATTTTTGCGGGCAACAACCCAAAAACACACAGTTAATTTGGTGAAGAAATGGTTGTCAGACATAAACAATGTTTTGCAGTGTCTTAGTTAGAGTCCTGACTTGAATCTGACAGAAAAACTGTTCAAGATGCTAAAGATCAAGGTGATGGTCTGGAGGTCATCGATACCGATGCATGGGCAAAAATACAAATGGAGACGTGCAAGAAGCTGGTCTTTAATTATAGGAAAAGTCTGACTGCTGTAATATCCAAGCAAAGAGTTTTCTATGAAATGTGATGCCACTTTTTGTTCAACTGTAAATAAGTTTGTCATTATTCAGGGATGAGAATGACAAATCGAACCCCCCCCCCCCCCCCCCCCCCCCCCCCCCCCGCCAATGCGCGTTGCAATGCATGTTGCAAAGCGCGTTGCAATGCGCGTTGCCGAAAGATGTCGGCGGCGGGATGACCATCACGGCGGGCGGCCATCACAAGCCTCGGCTCGCGACGCGTCGGCCGGCCGGCCGCTTGCCTACCCCCCTACAATTTTCTCAACGGATTTACACGATTCACAAAAACTATACTTTCGGCGGAAAAAAACTCGGAATTCCGCGATTCTCGCAATTCATACACAAGACAAATCAAAGTTGTTTACAGTTAATTAAAATCTCAAGAGGCAGGCTGTGAGGAAAAAAATGTTACCTACCACAAACTCTTTGACAAGATCACGAGTATCCTCTCCAAGAAGAATGATGAGAGCCTTCAGGAGACATTCTCTCTTCACATTGATGTCTTCGGCCTACAGTATACATAAGAATACATAAGAATTAATACAAGGCAGCAATTAGACAATAAGGCAACACTTGAAGAAGGGGTGAATTATGATTACAAGGAAGGACTCTTTCTCAAAGGCAATTTCAATACCATCCACGAGTTTTCCCAGTAAACTTATGGATGGTATTGTGTCTCAGGGTTCTGTGGGTCAGGGACATCTACCGGTATCCTAGACTTCTGTAGCAATTACTTTGCCAGGTAAGTACAATTAAAGGAAAAAACTGCTGTTAAACATTACGCAGTGCACCGTTTTCAAGCAATATAGGAAAGAAAGGTGATAAGCATGACATTGTTAGAAAAGCAACTCTAATGCCAAAATTTTAAATTGTTGATGCCATTTTAAAGAGTTGTAATGAATACGGATACAAAATCCTCAATCTCCAACAAAAAAAAAACTCAATATTTTCTCTTTAGATATATAGAAATTCACCAAAAAAGTTCGTCCTCAATCAACAAAGCTAAAAATCAGACTAAATTGAAAATGACAAAATCATCAAAAAATCCTCAGAAATGCAACAAGATTAAAAAAAACCTTTAAAAAAAAAAAAAGGCAATCAAAAAAGTGATAAAAAAGAAACGCAACCAATAGAAATTGACAAAAAAAAATAACAAAAAGACTTAAAAATGCAACTAAAATATGTCCAAAATCAATTTTAAAAATTATAAAACAGCAGAAAAAGATGTGGAAAAGACAGCAACAACGTGAGGTTCCTTGTTTTGTCAATGTGTTTTTCTCATGTTCTATGTTATAGACTTTTTTGGGAGAGGGTTAAAGCAGGAGTGAATCATGAATAAAGCAGTTAATTACCTGGTCAAAAGTATGCAAGATTGGAGAGATTTTGTCCCCTGCTGTCCCTCTCTTGGATCTTGCCAATGCCAACAGTCTGCTGGAGTAGTGATCCAGTTGTTCGAAAAACTGGGACTCCAGAGGGATGGCCACCAGCCTGTGGAACTCTTCATTAACCTGAGGCAAAAGGTGTGTGAGCATACAAATTTGACAACTGCCAAATTAAGTGGAGATAATAGTCATTACCTCTCGTTCACTAAAAAGGGCAGGCCATCTGGTCTTGAAGTCCTCAATCCTGGGCTGTTGGTCAACCACTTCTTGTCGTCTATAGGCAAATGTCCTGGCCATTTTGTCACGGACAACTTGGTCGTCGCTTCGTTTCTGCATTTCCATCAGTATATCAAGTCTTTCTCTTTCAAGGGTATCACTTGTCTCTCCTAGAGGCAACGTCGGGTAAAAGTTGGCCTCTGCCCTTCTTGCTCGTTTCATCTTCCTGGCTGCAGATTTATCATCTTTGGACTTGGCATTAATGGACAACTCAGGGCATCCAAGAACTTTCAGCTGAGTTCTGTAATTCCCCATTTTGTACTTAAGTCTCTGCTTCCATCCGTAAGCACCATTAAACGACCCAGGTTCTTTCAAGCAAGGATGTTTTTCGATCAGTGCTTTTGCCACTTCACTGAAATGAGCATCTGTAGGGTATGGGGTGTACTTGTAAATGTCCTCAGTGAGAACATTCAAGATGTCAGATTTCGGCTTTGTGTTTAGGGTTAATGCTTTGTTATAGGCGTGGTACGCTAAGTTTCCTTTAGCTGTGTTTGATATCAAAAATATACTTTCTAATTTGAGAAGAACAGCAGCTAATTTGCACTCCAGACACTTTTCCAGGTGTTGAGAATAATCACTTTTTGATAGAACATTCAAATCCTCTTGACAGTCAATATCGCTCTCCACATCTGACAATTTTCCATCAAATTCTTCAGTATTCTCATCTATTTGAACAATGCCTGGTTTAAAATCACAAGCATTACTGGAATGTTTTCTGTATTTATGAGTTCTGTATCGTTCATAGACGTTTGTTTTGTATTCACAGTTTCTGAAGACGCACGTGAGAGTTTCACTGTTTTTGAGGTGGCCAAATATATGCTTGAAAAAATCCGCCGGTATGGAGTCCTGATTGCAACCACAAATGGGACATATGAATGTTGAGATGTTTTCTTGAGATTTAAAAGTGGAGTGATTTCATGACAAGTGGCTCAAAAGGCTATTCCAGGTTTTGAATCTGCACACGCACTCGTGGTAGGTGCAGGGATAAGCGTAACCTCGTCCATAATGTCCATGCAGAAGTTTGTAGTGCTTCAGTAACAGCGATCTTCTTTCACAGGTGTAGTTGCAGTCTTTACATGTGCACATTCAATCTCCACTTTAAAAAAAAAAATTTTTTAACCCATTGTGCTAATAACACATTTATTGATTTAATTCTACAAGAGCTAAAGTAGCAGATTAAATACCTCACCTCAGATTTTCCTGTCCAGAGTCCTTCACTATAATCTTGGTGTTGAAGCAACTAAAAATAGACAAACACATAAACTGTCAAAACAACTACTTTACAGTACTATATTGAATCATAGCATCTGCTTTCTCTGCAAATATTATTTCTACCCTCAAAAACAGGGATATTACGGATATTACCCTTTTTTAAAACTGGTGAATTTTATATGGACCTCACTTAAGTTGTTTTCAACTTTGTAGCACTTTGAGGATTTTTTCTTTTAATGTATAGTGTGTTAAAAATAAAATGATTTTATTATCGTTACTATTAATTTTACAAACTATGCCTTAATGTAACTTTTACAAAAACCAGAACAAATGGCTCTAACTGCTTTTAGTCAACACAAACGATAAGCAGATAAGCCAAAATAAACAACAGCAGGATTTTCATAAGGGAAGGACTCATAACATGAAACAGTAGCATTTAGCTTCACGTTAGCTCTCATCTAAAGCAAGCTACTTTCTATTCGGGAGGATATCAAAGTACCTTTTCTGCACCTGCTCCTCGACTGCTCCTCCAGCTCACAGCTCATGCGCTCCTCTGCTCATTTATGAACGCGCTTGTCTCCTGCTCCAAGTTGGTTTATGTGTAGAAGATGTAAACACTGAACATGCGACATTAAAGCAGGAGCAGTACCGCTGCAAAACATAAAACAAACAGGAACTTTAACAGGGTAGTAAACACAGTTCGCTTTAATTACAAACTAGACGCAGATAAAAGTTATCAGGATATTTTTTTTAAAGTGCCATTTTTAAACACCTTTCACAATCAATTACTCGGTTAATTTAAAAAAAAATCAAAACAATTGTTTGCTACAGCGGGCTGCACAGTGGCGTAGTGGTTAGCACTTTCGCCTTGCAGCAAGAAGGTCCCTGTTTCACGTCCCGGCTTTCCCGGGATCTTTCTGCATGGAGTTTGCATGTTCTCCCTGTGCATGCGTGGGTTTTCTCCGGGTACTCCGGCTTCCTCCCACAGTCCAAAAATATGCTGAGGTTAATTGATTATTCTAAATTGCCCGTAGGTGTGAATGTGAGAGTGATTGTTTGTCTTTGTATGTAGCCCTGTGACAGACTGGTGACCTGTCTAGGGTGTCCCCTGCCTTCACCTGAGTCAGCTGGGATAGACTCCAGCACCCCCATGACCCTAGTGAGGATTAAGCGGTGTATAGATAATGGATGGATGGATGTTTGCTACAGCCATAAAGTTAGTTAATAATACCAAATCAATGTCAACTAAAGCACTGCTAAATAACCAACATAGTGATTTCAGTTAGTTATTCATCAATCTGCACATAAAATGAGCTTTACTTCGTTTGTCATTAATTATAATAATTTTGTTTATTGTTTATTTATTTTATATTCTTTACGTAATTAAACATGTGCAAACTTTTATCATACATCTGATGTTGATCACAAAAAACATCGGCTTAGAATGGAAATCCAGGCTCCTTTCAGACTTTCACACACAGCTAACAGGTGCACTTTGTAAAGTCTTCAACAATAAATAATTTGCTAATCCGTGTAAAACACCCAGCAGGCCAATGTGGTTAATTTTTCTGACAGAGTAAAAGTAATCTTGCTAGAAATACTAAATTTAGGCATAAATTCGGGTGGATTATTGTGTAGGAAGTGCAACAGAATCGTTCACGCAGCAACATTAATGCCTCTTTTCCACATGAGGCACGTCACCGCACCGTGCTGAGCCAGTGCAACTCGCCAGCCGGCCAGCTTAGCCCAACCCCCGCACTATCTCGTTTCCATCTCATTTCACGTCTCGGCTTGAGATAAGCTCAAAAACTGTTTTAAAGTAGTGAGTGGAAAAGTGGCTTAAATGCATAATAAATTTACGAACGCGCTCCCAAGACATCATTTGAAGTTATCCACGCAAATGTTTACAGCTCAAAGTAAATGGCAAGTTTTCTAGAGTTGAAGTTACAACACATTGATCTGATATAACAAACTCACGCACGTTGTTGGGTTGAAAGTGCCTGCTCCGAAATGTCTTTTCAGTTTCAGAGAAAACGAAAGCAAAAGAAAAGGCGGTTATACGGAGCATTTGAGTGTTTGAGTTTTCTAACCCAATGCCCAATCGTTTAAAATGCAAAAAACAAACTACTCGTCTTTATAACATGCGGTAAAGTTATATGACATGCATATAAAAAAGGTAATATCACTGAAAATATATTGTATTTCAGCCTAACTGAATAGGACGTCTATTTTCTGGGGGAACGGACAGCAAAATTAACGCTGCGACATTTTCTAACGCGCCCGCTTGCAAGATGTCCATTTATTCACACAACACGCGAAGTAAATGGTAAGTTGTTTAGAGTAAACTTTAAAAAACTTAATAAACTCACGTACGTTGTTGTGTTCAGCCCCACACCGACTGCTACCGTAATGGCGTATCTTCTTTTGCAGAGCAAATGAAAGGGGGAGGCGGGAGGAAACGAAAACACAGAGAAAGGGCGGTTAAACATGGTGCATTATGGGTGTTATAGTTCGATCCCGCAACCCTGGCCGTTGAAAACGGCAGAATTCTTGACTTAATTCTAAACTCAAAAAATCAGAACATAAAGAAGGTAGATGTTTGGAAAGTTAAAGGGGAAAACTTACCAATATATGGCAGAATCCGAGGAAATTCACATGTAGAGTTTCAGAGGGCGCGGAAATATTGTCACACACGGCGCACAGTGAATGCCTCACACCACACACGGGAATAACTTAAGTTTGAACTTTGGATCAAAGTAAAAAAGTACTCTGGAATTGAGTCAAGCATTCTGAAGTTGTTTTAAAACATATATTTGCTTTGCAATCAGAACATGACAAATTTACTTTGGATTTGTGTAAATTTGTATCTTGCTTCAACTGGGCCTAAATAGACTTTTTAGAGTGTACCAGAGGATGCTTATAATCATGCTGATGTGGTCTGTACTCTACAGTATTTTAGTGACTCAATAAATGCCTAAGTTGTTTTTTAAAAATGCTTTTTAGTTTTTAATAAACATTTAACAGCCTATATGTAATCAATAAATGGCCTTTGCCTATCTTAAGAAAAATTCACTCAGAACTCTGATATGTTAACAGCACTAAATAAATCAATAAATACATGCATACACACAAAAATAAGTTAATACATTAACTGTGTTAAGATAAGATTTAGATTTTTAAAAAGTTGTTTATATTTTTACAGAATCCAGTATTGCTCACTGGTTGGTCATTACATTTTGCTAGTTTGATTTCACTGTTTAAAATGATGCCACCTCTTTTCAGACAGAACCTGTGATAATAAAACAATACAAAATGTTTAGTTCCGTGTTAATAAAGCACTTAAAGCTTTAAGTATGGCTAAATGCTTTTTTCAAAATTAAATATATCACTCCTTAGGTGGTAGTGGCCCCAAGTTCAGTAAAGTTGGAAAGATATTCACAGATTGGGACTTCCAGCATCAATAACTCATTAGATATAGGTTGTCAAAACATAAACGGTGCCTCTTTCCCATTGTTGCAAGGCAGACAATGTGCTACAAGCCCAGTTTTATCAAAAGTAGCTGTCTTTCAAGCTACAGGAATAACATTGGTGTCTATGGAGTGAACAGGGTCCGTCTGCAATTTGCAAAACCTCTGCAACAGTAAAGAGAGACAAATATTCAATAACTTCACTCTTATACATTGTAGTGTCACTAAAATCACTGCAGCCTTCAACTGGCTCCTGTTGTCAAAGTGTTTTAACAGAAATGTAAATGCTGTAATTTGATTCTTTTAATGAACCATGTAACTTGAATGGATGTGATGCTGGTGTGACCACAGTGCACACGTCTGATGTTGCTCACAGTGGTCCAAGGGACGCTCAGGGAGTTTGTGTGTTTGCTCACACTCAGACTGAAAAATTACAGAGAACATTGGCTGGGAGTCACCAGTCGAAATTTCGCTGTGTGGAAACACAATGAAAATAAAGATTCTTGATTAATTATTCATTGTATTTTATTCCTTATTTATTTATACTTTTTAGAAAATCCTCAGAGACATACACCACTGTTCAACACGTGTACACATTTTTAAACTTTTAATAACTGGATAAAATACACTGAAATGGCCATATAGTAGAACTAAGTGTTTATTTACGTATGGATTGACCATAATAACTTTTCCTGGTGAGTAATAAGGTAAATGGCAATAAATAAAGCTGTATTCACAATGGAAGTAAATACATCACCTCACGTATGCTAATAACTACATCATGTATAAACAATTTGTTAAATGATTATAATAGTGCTGAAAAATGGTAAACTAAAGTGTAACACACAATTACTGGACAAAATTATGTTTAGTCCAAAGAACAAATGGTTCCAAATTCTGATTTAAAGTGAATTTTTATTTGACAAAAAAGTTTTTTATGGCCGGTAATCATATAAACAAGTGACAAAACATAGTAATGCATTGAGTTAGAGATGCTAATAATAAATTTGAGCAATTTCTGTGTTTTATCTCATTTTCACTAAAAAAAAGAATAATATGTGTAAATTTGCTTCTAAAAAATAGAAATAGTTTAAATTGATCAATATCACCTCTAACACGGTGTATTTTGTAACTTGTTTTTGTCATTTCTAGCCATAAGAAACCTTTTGGGCAAATAAAAATGTATTAAAAACCTAAGTTTGGCACGGTTGTAATTAATTTAAGGTTCAAATAAATTACTGTTTTTTCTAGATGTCTTGATTCAGCCGTAGTTCTAATGAAATGCATCTAAATTAGCCGAAAAAAAAAATTAAATTTAAAAAAAGCTTATCTCGCATTTCCGCCGCTGGAGGCGCCATCTTAACTGTTCTCACTTCCTGCGGGCCAGAAGCGCATGCTCAGTGACCAATCAGACGGCCGGGATTTGAGCCCACAGTTTATCGCGAGACCTCGGCTCTTCCTTTTCCCTTTTCGCTCTGAGTCCAAGATGGTAGGTACCGCTAGATGAATTTTAAAAACACGACAGCCTGACAATCCGCGGTCATCCTCTGAATTCAAACATCTCACCATCTTAGTGAAAACATGTACATGGTTCAAACCGAATTTACGATACAGCTCTGTCATGATTTCGTGTTATTTCAACACTGAATGCATATTAGCTTAACCCCCGTAGAGCCGCCGTAGGTGCTGCTCAGTTAGCCGCTTAAAGTCTGGATTAAAATCAGTTTAAAATAGTGCAAAATGTGGAATGTTCTGTTTAAGTCCGCGTTTACGTTTTTCTTGTGTGATTAATTGTGATTATTGGCCGGGCTTGACCCCGTATGCTTGCTAGCTGAGCTGTTGGTGTTAGCAGTTAGCTGTAGAGAGTCAACGTGTGGACCGGCCTCTGCTACAGGCTGAGCTGCTCGTGTATAAAAAGTAAAAAAAAAAAAAAAAAGTATTTTTAGTTTTACTGATAATGTGAATTCCTCCTTTTTTTAATGTTAGACGTGTTGTAGCAGCTGGTTTGAGCGGAGATTACTAGAGTCACTTAGATGTCGGATGTGGGTGCAGTTTGTCCAATGTTTTAGATTTCAGAGACGGAGTTTAAAGGTGTTCTTTGTCAATAGATTAATACATAAATGTGTTTCTGTCTGAAGGGAGTCGACATCAGACACAACAAGGACCGTAAGGTGCACAGAAAGGAGCCAAAGAGCCAGGATATCTACCTGAGACTCCTGGTTAAGGTAAGAGATGTTCAGTGTCAGATTTATTTGTATAGCGCTTTTAAAGGCCTATGGCCAACCCAAGTGCTTTGCAGTAAAATAAATCATCAACAATACGAGAACAATAAAAGCAAAATAATAAAACAGATAAAGGATCCATTAAAGGTGACTCTGCTTAGCCAAAAGCCAGAGTGAACAAGTGGGTCTTTTGTGTGTTAATATCCAGAATTTTTACACTTTTGTGTGTTAATATCCAAATTATTGACACTTTTGTGCGTTAATATCCAGAACTTTTGCACTTTTGGGTGTTAATATCCTGATTATTGACACTTTTGTGCATCAATATTGAGATTATTGACACTTTTGTGTGTTAATATCCTGATTATTCACACTTTTATGCATCAATATCGAGATTATTGACACTTTTGTGTGTTAATATCCTGATTATTGACACTTTCATGAATTAATATCCAGATTATTGGCACTTTTGTGTGTTATGTTCACACGGTGCAGTAATATCCCCAGTAGCTGTAATTATCTGTTCTGTCTGGGTGAGTCGTTTCTGAGCGTCCTGCTGGTTTCTCTCAGTTGTACAGGTTCCTGGCCCGTCGATGCAACGCTTCCTTCAACAAGGTCGTCCTGAGGAGGCTGTTCATGAGCAGGACCAACAGGCCTCCCATCTCCATCTCCCGCCTGGTCAGTCCTTTTCATTTCTTTGTTTATGTGGACGGGACAGAGAATATTAATGAACGTACAATCACTTGAAGTTTACACAAGGTTGCAGTAAATCAGCTGGATTCAGCACATGGCTGATTTCCATCCGTTGTCCCAAACATAAAGGACACATCTACAGAGTTACAGACGATTAAAACAACAATTAACAGTCGCTCCAGGATTTTGCAGGCTTTTTTTTCAGATTGTTGGTCCCTAGAATGCCTGAATTCGCAGCAGCTTTTCTAAAAATATGTGATGTTTTAAGCGTATTTGTTGCAATGAAATTGCAGGAGACGGTGAAAAAAGTTGTATTTTTTTAGCTTTTAGAACACGTCAACATTTTAATTGACAGTATTTCTTCCTAAACTGATTCTTTAACCCATTTCCACCAGCTGGTACACCACGGTGGGAAACTAGCAGCAGCCAGATACTGGTTTGACATGAAGTGGTTGGTAGATTTAAGCCACTAAATGATCATTTACTGTTGAATGAATCATATTTGGACATATCTGTCAGTGGATTAAAAAGTTCGTTTCACATCCTGGCACACACATGTTCATACGCTAACTTACCTTCATTCAACAGATCTGGATCAACAGCTTCTGTCACGGTGATTTGTCTGGTCTGTGGTCTGCTCCTTTCAGGTGTTCTCCTGATATGTTTCATGGTAGAAAAGTGTTTGTCAGTTAGAAGAATTAAGAGTAAATGATGCTCTGTCATGTTTGACTAAGTTTCTTCAGATCACGATGTCGATGCTCAGCAGATAAACTGTTCAGCGCTACTCTGAACCTGCAAACTGATTTAAAACCTGTTTGAATGCGAGACGGTCGTTAGAATGGAACTGATCTGAGGTTTTCACACTGTTATTGAGCTGAACAATGAGCTGCAGTGATATGAGATGATCGTGTGTGGATGCGTAGGCAGGTAAAGTGAAACTAGTTGAAGGTGAGAGGTCAAACTTTAAAGCTTTATTCACGTCACTCACAGAATATTTTCCTCACTAAACCTGATCTCTGGTGGCTGCTGGCACGCCGTTTACTGCTGCACAACTTATAGGCACCAAGTTTAAATGTTACGTATAGATGGATAGTTGATAGATATAGACTATAGATAGATATAGACTATAGATAGAGTGTAGATAGATGGATGTATAGATATGTTGGGACTGGATATGGGCCGGTCTTCGGTTAAACAGACGGCATTTCATTGTTACGTCGTCACACGGCGCCATCAGATGGCTTTATTTCCATTCTCTGGTTGTACACCACCTTGGATTGTGCTACATTCACTAACTTTTTGTCCTTCATTATGGCTCCCAGCGTAAGTCAGACTCTTCTGATGCTTGGAAGAAAAGGAAAGCTGTCTCCATGGAAGTGAAATTAGACAGAATAAAACGCTGGGAACAGGAAGAAACACTAACCAACATGGGTCAAGTTGTAAAAACAGGTCAACATATTGTAGAGACCCTCTGTGATGAATGAGTGAGACTTTATCTGGTTCTCTGCTGGTTTATTGAACCTTCATACAGGCTACTGTGGACCGTAGTCAACGCCAGAATAACTAGAAAAACCCCATAGCTCCTGAATTTGCCGCCGTTCCCAGCTCTCTCTACTGCTGACTCTGAGCCAATCAGAGGTGAGCTAACTAAACATGGCACCTTCACTGACATTAGGTAAATCTGGAACTGAACAATAAACATTGAAACCTCAACATCAACAACAATATCAGTCCGTTACAATATTCTGTTATCTTCTAGTAAAATGATTCATACGTGCATGAAAGTCATTGGTATTCATGAGTTTATGAAGAACTGATCGATATTGTGATGCATGGAGCTGATTTGTTTACGTTTTGGTCAGAGTTCCGACTTACAGAGAAAGTTGACTTACATTGATCTGTAGGAACGGAACTCTGACTTAAGTTGAGGGCCTCCTGTACTCTAAAAAAAACTTGCTGTACGATACTATAAAAACACTTCTAGTTCTGTAGAAAAATCTATAGAAATACTAAATGTATTCAAAGTCAATAAACATTATTTGCACCTTTCAAGGCACCGGCATTTAAAGTGATTTAAGCGGTTTAAAGTGATTTTGTTGACAGGTTTTATGAAAACCTCTGCAGTAAACCTCTGCATAGACATTCTACAATCCCATTGCATCAGTCCTGATGAGATCCAGTAACTGATGTACAAATTTGTTTTTTCTGGCAGTTTCATTTATTCAGTCACAGTTGCTGGTGGGTTTGACCCTAACTGCCACATTTCTGACGTCCTTTAACCTCACATAATCTGATCTACAGTGAGTTTATATCAGTGAAACTTTAACCTATTTCAGTCTGTTGTGCTTTTTAGGGTCAGATGTGGTTCTTGTTTCCTGCTCGGCTCTATTTGTTGCCTCATTATTGATGCTAGAATCTACTTTGGGGTCAAACTAAATGTTCTACGTTGGATAAAATGCTGCTTTATGTCGCTTATTCAACACAGACTGATATTAAAGGATGTTTGATTCCTGTTTTTTTTAACCACACATCAAACTTTCCTCGACCAGATCCGTAAAATGAAGCTTCCCGGCCGCGAGAACAGGATCGCCGTCGTCGTGGGAACCGTCACCGACGACGTCAGGATTCAGGATATCCCCAAACTGAAGGTAAAAGCTTTTTATTAAAGTTTCCCTCCACAGACGTCGGTTAAACCACACTGTCGGTCTCTGAACTTGTCCCGTTTGTTCCCCACAGATCTGCGCTCTGAAGGTCACCGATGGCGCTCGCCGTCGCATCCTGAAGGCCGGAGGTCAGGTGATGACGTTCGACCAGCTGGCTTTGGCTTCACCTAAAGGACATGGCACAGTGCTGCTGTCAGGTAAACCGACACGCCGAGTTAATCTTCTACCTGGACCTTTGGAGAAACCAGAAATATTCAGAAACAGAAGTTCTGCTTCTGTTCTGTAGTCACAGTTGTCCTGCTGTATTTTTTAACTTTAGGAAGTTCAGTGATGAGTGACTGAATAAGATGATGTGGTCTTCTGCTCTCAGGTAGAAATGAGAAAACTGTTAGAATTAGGAAAACCTCAACAAACTCATCCAGGTCCTGGTGATCGTAGGAGCTTCAGGAGAAACCAGCCGGACTTCTCTGGAAGACGTTTCAAGAAATGATCGTGCGATCGGTATTCGTCTCATCAATTGGCCCAACATGTCCCCACGTCAGACGCTACAATGTGAACCGATACTAATATTCGGCTCTGTCCTCCCTCCTGGTCGGACGTTACAAACCGAACCAAATATTCGGATATTCGTCATAAGAAACTGCTATTCGGGCCAGCCCAAGATGTCACGAGGCTAAACGTATTGACCGGATGAAGATCGTTAGCCCGTAAAAATCTATAAATTATCCGCATCATTGTTTAAGCCGCAGGGTTCAAAGCGTGAGAAAAAAGTAGCGATTTATAATCTGGAAAGTGTGAGAACTTAAGCTAGGTTAGCACAACTTCAGCAACATAAATAAAAAGCAGGAGCAACGTCACGACACATGACAAGGAGAGTTAGACTGAAACGGGACAAGTTGAGTCATTAATTTCACAACGTCACTCCTGTAATGTTACCTGACTGCAGCTAACACCTGTAGTTACTGAGAAGACAGCGGTGAGGATGAATGGAGTCAGAGCTCCATGTACTGGACAAATGGCTCAGGAACATCATTCAACAGCATTTAGTGTTCTATGAGAAATTCAGAACATATCGGCGTTTAATCTGCTGACCAATAAATCAGTCGGGCCCTAATTGTCTGTCTACTCAGACCTGAGTTTTACTTGACATGATTCAGTTTAAGGTGGGGTGTGATTAAAAGCTGCTAGTTGATATTTTGTGCCAGTTCTCAGTAAATTGTTCGTCCTTTCTTCTATTTGAGAAGCATCTGGTGTCACAGCAGCTGAAAAATCACCTCTAACAGCCCAAGCATTCTTTTATTTCCCATGCGTTTTACACTGCACAGTTTGCACATCACTTTTAATTCTCAGGTTTTCAGGGTGTGTAATGATGCATGTCAGCCAACTGCGACATAAAGGTTTTTTTTTTTTCAATCCGAGTAAATGATTCCGTCTTAGAGTGATTTTGCATTTCTTCAGATCACGATGTTGAACCTCACACTGTGCAGCGCTGCTCTGAACCTGTAAAAAGGGATTTAAAATGTATTTGAATGTGAGATGGTCATTGAATGGAACTGATCGAGGCTTTAATTCCTTCATTGGTTTGTTCTCCAGGACCCCGTAAAGGCAGAGAGGTCTATAGGCACTTTGGAAAGGCTCCTGGAACGCCTCACAGCCACACCAAGTACGTACCAAACCCAGTTATCTCCATAAAACGACCAACTGAAGCAGCAGTTAATGATCATCAGTCTGTCAGGATTTTAAAATGGGTTCTGGAGCTGGTTGATGATTTATTAAAACAGTAAAATACAGAATGACTCGAAGACTGCAGAAAGGAAAATCATTCTGTTAAAACTATTTAAACTGCCACTCTATCACTGTATTAGTTCATTTATAAGCAGGTAAATATGGTCGTTTTTCCTTCCTTAGTTTTAATCAGTGCTTCAACGTGAGGTTTTTGTGCAGTTAAACGGTTAAACAGGGTTCTTTAGAAATGAAACAATAAAAGTAATCCATAAAACGATTAAAATAATTGCCTAAGGAGGCCAAAAATCTAGATTTAATAGTAGTTTCAATAGCGTTCATGCTAAAATCACTACACTGGATGTGGACTAAACTAATGTTGATTAATCTGTTAATTACTTTCTGGATGAACCAGTTGGTTGTTTAGTCCAGGAACTGTTAAAAATGTGGATCAGAGTTTCCTCAGACATCTTGTTTAGTCCAAAGATCTTCAGTTTACTGTCACAGAGGAAAGAAACCAGAAAATATTCACATTTAAGGAGCTCTAATCACAGAATTTAGGCTGATATTACCAATTATCAAAAATATTTGCACTTTATTTTAATAGTTGGCAACTAATCAATGGATTGTTTTAGCTCTGTTACTGTAGAATTATTTTCATAATTTGGTCAATATGCTGAATATCCAGGAGTTGTTACTGAAAATTTCCAAACAAATTACAAAAGCATCAAAAAGTGATTGAAAACGACTAAAAATAGGCAAAAAAAAACCCAGCAAATAGATTGAAAACGACTAAAAATAGGCAAAAAACAACAAAAAGAAATTGAAAATGACGAAAACGTCACCAAAACATCAAAAGATAAGAAAAAATGGATTGAAGTGAGCTTAATGAGCAGAAATGTTTTTTTTATTGGTGTAAAAAGGGGGTCGGGCAGTGGTGGTGCAACAGTTAAGTCTCTGGACTACTGATCAGAAGGTCAGAGGTTCAAGCCCCGATGTGGCCACTGTTGGGCCCTTGAGCAAGGCCCTTAACCAAGGCCCTTAACCCTTCCTGCTCCAGGGGGCGCTGTACTGTGGCTGACCCATCGCTCTGACTCTCCCAACTGGGGAGATATGCGAAAATCTGAATTTCCCCTTGTGGGATTAATAAGGGATATTAAAACCAGCTGAAAACACAAACGGCTCCATTTTTTAATCGGCTGCAGTCTGTAGTTTGGCCTCTAGGTGGCGCTAAACCTCACAGACTGCTCCTGTCAGTTACATATTTGGTTGTTTACGAGCTTCTAAAACCTGCTTTGGAGATGATCCATTAAATTCCAGCTCCGCGTCGGACCTTCCAGGTGTTTGATCTCCGTGTGACGGTCTGGATGGCTGGATTGTGATTCATAGGATGGTGGAAATACCTCCCTGAAAGGCTTCATTCACTCACTTCCTGCCTCACAAACACTTTCTGCCAGCACGCTCTGGAATTTGTCGTCGGCTATAAAAGACTGTGGAGTTTTCAGCACAAGAAATCCTCTGACAGAGCCGAGCTGGTGTTTGGAAAAAGCTGTTTTAGATTTTAGTGTTTCATGAACTAAACCAGGAGAGTCAGAATCATCTTAGTTCTGGATCTGATCTCCAGTAAAACCAGTAAAACCACAGCATAATAACCTGTAAATCACCACAACTCCTAATGGTTCCTTTGTTTTAGCGCAAAAATGTTGACATTTAAGGACTTGTCTCCACAAAAGTCAGACAAAAAAACAACAAAAACAAGAAAAAATATTAAAAAAACTAGACACAAAATGACAAAAACGGAGACAAATGACATGAAACAAAACAAAAACGAGACAAAAAGTTAGAAGTTACAAAAGTGAAAAACAAAACAACAAAAACAAAGCAAAATATTACAAAAACTAGATACTGAAAAAAAAATGAGACAAATGACATGAAACAAAAAAAGACAAAAAATTAGGCAAAAGTTACAAAAGTGAAAAACAAAAAACTGCAAAACGACAAAATATTACCAAAATGAGACAAAAAATGACAAAAGCGAGAATCAAAATGACCAAAAAATAGACAAAAACACAAGCGAGACAAAAAGGAAATGCCAAACGACATGAAACAAAACAAAAAGAGACAAAAAATTACAAAAAAGAAACAAAACAGCTGAGACAAAAAACAAACGAATAAAGCAAAACACAAAATGAGAAAAATTTGACAAAAAAAACACGTGAGACAAAAAGGAAACAAAAAAAAACGAGACAAAAACATGAGACAACAAAATTCAGACAAAAAAAGACAACAAAAACACAACAAAATATTACAAAAGCAAGACAAAAACGACAAAAAGGAAACAAAAAAACGAGACAAACGACCTGAAACAAAACAAAAAAGAAAACTAGACAAAAAAGTTACAAAGCAGGAAAAAAAATTGACAAACCAGACAAAAAAAGAAATGCGAGAAACAAAACAACAAAAAAGACAAAGCACAAAAGAACAATCTAGTATTTTACTTTACAATCAAAACAACTAGTCTAGAAGTTATTTTCAATTTATACTTTTACTAATTTACAATCTGCAGTTAATGTCTCCTCTGGAATTTTTACACTTTGAGGGCCGAATTGGACCCACTGGAGGGCCGCTTTTGGCCCACGTGCCGCATGTTGGACACCTCTGGACTAAATTATTTAGCAAAAAAAAAAAAACTGTTTTTTTTAGGACTCAAGTTAACATAAATATATCTCAGTATCCAAACAACTGATCAGTTGATGGAGGAAACGATCCTAAACTGCAGCTCTGCGTTGTAGGAGGGGTTTAATGTTGCTGTAACACTGAATTTAATATTAATATTAATTTTGTCTTTTTCAGGCCCTACGTCCGCTCCAAGGGCAGGAAGTTCGAGAGAGCTCGCGGCCGCAGAGCCAGCACAGGCTACAAGAACTAGACTTTGTGTTTCCATGCAGGCTGACAGAAATAAAACATTTGGCTGTACAACATCAGGCGTTTGTGTTTGTTTCTGCTTTCTAAATGCAGAAAATAATCAATTACTTCACTGTAAGCAGGCAGCTGGTTTCCTCCGCAAAGGACACCGGGTGAAGCTGCAGCTTCTACCCGCTATCAGAGCTCCTATACCGGGTGGAGCTGCAGCTTCTACCCGCTATCAGAGCTCCTATACCGGGTGGAGCTGCAGCTTCTCCACGCTCTCAGAGCTCCTATACCGGGTACAGCTGCAGCTTCTACCCGCTCGGAGAGCCTCCAGCAGGGGTCCGGATGCTCCCTGTCAGGTGTGTTGATCCCCGGTGGTCCCCGGTGATGCAGCCCCGGTGCTGGGCCCGGCTGCGGGCGGGGGGCTCCATCCCTGATTGGAGAATGTCGGTGGGTGTTGCGGTCTCTTCCTGCTCGTCACTGGGCTTCCTCTCCGCCGCTCAGACCCGCCGCTGCTGCGTCACCGCACACTTCCTGACCGAGCCACCGCTTCGTCTGCCGTCCTGAGCGGGGAGCCAACATGAGGTAACGTGGGCCTTTTTAAACCTCCATCGTTCGGGCTTTACTTCTGTTTTTCGCTCCACCGCTGGTTGAATTTAAACCTCGAAAACTGGCCGTTTTTCGAGCTCCTCGCCCGGTTAGATCCGGATCTAGCGCCCGCTCGCTAAGGCTGCCGTATCTACGCTAACTTGTGCTCCTCAATAAACCCAAGAAAAAACAAAACAATAAACATCAGACCGGAGCTCGTCGGCGTGCCACCAGGTTGGGATATTTATTTTTATTAAAATAAAATTAAAATATTAGTTCAAACTGGTTTAAACTTGAGGTAAATCTAGGCTAGCAGACTGTTAGCCGCCGCTAGCTGAAGTTAGCTTCTGATTCGATGTTTCCTTTTGGGCCGATAAGGGAAAAATGTGACATAGCAAGTCTTTTTTTTCCACATTCCACTGCTGTAAATTTAGATTAGACATTTAGGTGAACCATTCATGTTATCTAAAAGCAATTTTTAACATTTGTGATCTTAAATCTAATCGGGAGAACGAAAAAAGGGAGATTTAACTGCTTTTTTCTCATATAAACCACATTTTTTCAGTTTCTGATGTGAAACCATAAAACGAACAGGTTGAAACCAGATTAAATGATCCTAAAGAGGCTTGAAACCAATTTCAAATGTGTGAACATGCTAAAAAATATTTCACTACTTTTTTGGCATTTTTCCCTTATTATATGTCGTTAAAATGTAGGAAAAATTAGAATTAGTGGCTCTGGATCACATTAAACCAGGTCCAGATCTAAAACTACTACATATAAACGGCTTAAACTGGTCTAGATTATATCAGAGAGGCTAAAGATTCCTTAAATCACTATATCTGATTTACTAAACCTTTGCTCTCTTTGTGAAACGGCAAAAAAATTACATTTAACGGCTTTTTCGAGTCTAGATTTTACCAGTTTTTAGACGAGTTTTGAGATTCAAAACTCGTCTAAAAACTGGTGAAATCTGGACTCTACTTCCCTACAAAGGCTGAAAATTTCTTCAAACAGTTTCTGAATTATTTCATTTGTTAAAACACAATGAAAGCAGATTTCATGAGGGTTTTTTTGTACGTAGATCAATCTAGATCAGATATATTTAGTGATTTTAGATCTGGCTCTGGTGTTTTCTTGTTTAGTTCTCAGTTTTTTCCTACATTTTATTGATGTAAAACCATTCTAGACATTTTCAGTGAAGCGTTAATGCTGTCTGAAATTCACCTTCACATTTGTGAAACCTTTATTTTGTCAAAGTAAACCTTTAGCCTCTTTTGCCTCTGATGTAATCTAGTCAGTATATCAAGGTTTTAGCAGTGAAATCTGACTTTTTTCTCCTTTTAGAAAACAGAACAAATCTAAAACTATGTAATAAAAACTCTTTATCCTCTGGAGGAACATCTAGTCCAGATCTGACCGGTCTTAGTGTGGTGGTTTTGGACTTAGACCAGGTCAAATGTGGTCTTCGACAGTAAAATCTGCTTTATTTTAGCGTTTTCCCAGTAGAAGAATGGCTTCACAAATCAGAAAGTGTGTTTTAAAGATTCTTTGTCCTCTGGAGGACGATCTAGTCCAGATATTACTGCTCTATGTGGTCTAATGTTGGGCAGAACAACCAGATATCTGCCTTTTTTAAACATTTTCATGACGTAAAACCAGGAAAGACATTTTAAGTAAAGCCTTAATGCTGTTTGAAACCTACTTTCTATTTCTGAAGTCTTTGTTGTGAAGTTTTTTTCGGTGTGGAGCCAGACTAATGTGGTCTATGTTAGAGAAAAACAGCAAAACCACCAATTTATACAGATACAATAAATGTTTTATTAATCAGTATGAATCGTTTTGTCTCATTTCTGTCATTTTGTGTCTCATTTTTGTCATTTTATGTCTTGTTTTTGTCGTTTTGTGTCTTGCTTTTGTCATTTTTTGTTGTTTTTGTTGTTATTTGTCATTCTTGCCTCGTTTTAAACTGTTTTTTTGTTTTGGACCGACTAGACTTTACAGTTGTTCCGTTGTTATTTAAGGTGGATAGGTTAATAAAACCCTCTGATGTAGAATTCAGGAAACAAGTTCTCAGATTTTGTTCATTTATTTGGGACTTAAAACTGAATTTTGTAAAATATTTAGCCTGAATTTTGAGAACTTCAAATGTTTTCAGACCTGGTTGAGTGAATAAAAGTAAGTATTTTACCTGGAAAGTCATATTTAGGGTTCAATAGCTCTAGAAATAAAACTCTAAAAGCCGTGAAATGTGGCGAGGATGCAGACAAAATAGTTTACAGCAGATCAGAACAATTAAACGGATCCAGCAGAGGCAAAAAGTTTAATTCATTCATTAATGTTGTTCAGATGTTAAAAAAACGGTCAAATCTCCTTTATTTTTCCATTTTGACAAGTTAAACTAAGGTTTCACATTTATAAAAGATCTAAAAGTGTGTTTGTGACATCTTTAAGGGTTCACTTCAAATACCTAACACTGATTTTTGTAATTAAAACGTAGAAAAAAAATTATTATTTACTGCTCCGGGCCTCATTTGACCAGGTCCAGATCTAAAACTATCATATGTAGACCAGCCGGATCTGGGTTTTATTGTCCTACAGAGTCTTTGAAATGCTGATTTGTGAAACTCTTATTTGCTAATATGCAAAAAAAGTGAGATTTCCCTGCTTTTTTGCACATATATAAGATACACAACTGATTTTATAGTGATTAAATGAGCTATCTCACTGTTTTTATAGTTTACATGTATTTATTTTTGCTGTATTTTTACATTTACGCTATCAGACAGCTGACAATAGTCACAGGAAGGACTGCAGGATAAAAGTATAAAGTATAAAAGTGAGATTTCACTGTTTTTTCACTTAAGTTCCCCTTAACTTTCCCCTTAACTGCCGGAAACGAAGCGTCGAATCAGAAGCTAACTTCGGGCTGCAGCTAACGTTGTTAGCAGCTTCAGCTAGCACCTTTATTCCAATTAAACCTCGTCATTTAAAACCGTAAACTCTTTCTCTGGGCTTGTGATGAACCCAGAGGCTGTGAAGTTCATGTAAACGGCCGCTGGGGGTTTTAACTGCCGGGGTAAAGTGAAATAAGTGAGCCGGCTAGCATCCTGTCAGAGAGCTAAGCAGATAGCGGTTAAAGTTGAGTATCTTTTAATTTGAGCTCATCTGAGCAGCAGACAGACTTGGATGAAGCTCCTCCAGAGTCTGAGCTGCTGTTGTAAGGCTGTTCCTGAGCTCAGAGGGGTACTGGGGGGTTTCTAAAAGCCCCGATGCCCCCCAGCAGCAGCAGCAGCAGCAGCAGCCTCATTGTGTTTGCAGCCAGAATTAGCCTCCACATATTATTATTATTCCTGCTGTCCCGCCCTGTTCAAGGACGACAAGGTGCAACAATGGGCATGGGGGCCTTTATCAGGCCAGGACATCAGCCAAGTATTGATTCTGTCTGCCGCAGCTTGCATAATGTTTCCTGGCTGTTATAAACCCTGAGCGATGTGAGCGGTTTATTCATTTAGGGTTTTACTGAGTGATAGTCCACTGACTGTACTTAGACACCTTCAGGTTACTGGAGACATTTTCCATCCCATAATCCACGTATTAAACCCTAAAACATCAGTAGTGTGTAAATGTTCTGGTCCTGAGACCAAATCTATAAAACTAGGAGAAAAGAATGTTTAAAATATTTTAAATCCAAAATAAATCTGAAGTTTCCCTAAAATACCATTTTTCTCTTGTCCATCCCCTGATGACCAAACTGGATCTAATAAAACAGTTAGAATCTAATTTAAATCTACTTTTATGGTTTTATTTTTTCATCCATGTCTCTGCAATTGTGGGAACATTTTTTAATCAACATAATATTTTAAATAATTATTATTATTCATGGAGCGTTTCCCACAACATATTAGCAGAACCTGGTGATGATGTTTCTGTCATTTTGTGTCTCGTTTTTGTCGTGTCTCGTTTTTGTCATTTTATGTCTTGTTTTTGTTTTGTGTCTGGTTTTGTCATTTTATGTCTTGCTTTTGTCGTTTTCTGTCTTGTTTTTGTCTTTCTGTGTTTCGTTTCTGTCATTTTTTGTCTCATATTTGTCCTTTTGTGTCTCGTTTTTGTTGTTTTGTGTCTCATTTTTGTCCTTTTGTATCTTGTTTTTGTCATTTTATGTCTTGCCTTTGTCGTTTTTTTGTCATTTTGTGTCTCGTTTCTGTCGTTTTGCATCTCATTTCTGTTATTTTGCGTCTTGTTTGGTTCATTTTGTTTCTCGTTTCTGTTGTTTTGTGTCTCGTTTTTGTTGTTTTATGCCTTGCTTTTGTCATTTTTTTTGTCTTTCTCTGTTTTGTTTTTGTCGTTTTGTGTCTCGTTTTATCGTCTTGTGTCTCATTTTTGGCCTTTTGTGTTTCATTTTTGTTGTTTTGTGTCTCATTTTTGTCATTTTGTGTGTGTTTTTGTCATTTTATGTCTTGCCTTTGTCGTTTTTTTTGTCATTTTGTGTCTCGTTTTATCGTCTTGTCTCTCGTTTCTGTCGTTTTGCATCTCATTTCTGTGATTTTGCGTCTTGTTTGGATCATTTTGTTTCTCGTTTTTGTTGTTTTGTGTCTCGTTTGGGTCATTTTATGTCTTTCGTTGTTTTGTGTCTGGTTTTGTCATTTTGTGTCTTGTTTTTGTTTTGTGTCTGGTTTTGTCATTTTGTGTCTTGTTTTTGTCGTTTTGTGTCTCGTTTGGGTCCATTTGCGTCGTCTGTGTTGTTTTGTGTCTCATTTCTGTCATTTTGCATCTTGTTTGGGTCCTTTTGCTTCTCGTTTCTGTTGTTTTGTGTCTTACTTGTGTCAGTTTGTGTCTAGTATTTGTTGATATGTGAGTGTTTTTTGTCATTTTTTTCTCGTTTGTTTCCTTTTGTGTCTCATTTAGGTTATTTTTGGTCATTTTGAGAGAACATAAAGCTAAATTCATTCAACATTAACCTTCTAAGCGTGAGAATAAAGGGATTTAAATCAGTCAGACACAGTTACTCCTGAGTCTGGTGGAAAGCTGAAAATCTGACAGTTCTTTCAGTTTCTATGGGCTGATAAAAAGTATAATTTCTGACATTTTTAGAATGCAATATGAATTTTAAACCCACTGTCAGAAAGTCATTTTCACACTTTTGTTGTGTGTGATTCAGTATTTTCATCAGGCTCATTCTGAACCTGTTTCCTTCATGGGATAAATGTGAGACTGTTGAATGAAAAACCTCTAAAGTTTAGAGTCATTTAGGTCACAGAGGACATTCACTGAATATGAAAAAAAAGCTGTGGTTATTTTCTTTCAGCCTTTCTTCCACAATAATGTGGCGTCTCAGCAGCAATCAGGATGTGTGACTCTGAGTCAGAGAGAACAGAACAGAATTATGTTATTGTCATGAAATTACTCAGAAATCTGGTGTCTGTAGCCTTACACAATCAGACGACTGCTATCTGACTGTAAATATAAAAAACAGCAAAAATTTCTCATTTGTTATCTCTTTTTTCTCATTTTGTTTCTAATTTTTATCATTTTGTATCTCTTTTTTATCATTTTGTGTTAAATATTTCTCATTTTGTGTCTCATTTTTCTCATTTTATATCTCACTTTTCTCATTTTGAATCTTTTTTCTCATTTTGTCTTTTTTCTCACTTGGCGTCTTTTTCTCATTTTGTTTCTCATTTTGTATCTCATTTTTCTCATTTTGTGTCTCATTTTTCTCATTTTGTGTCAATTTTTTCAGTTTTTTGTTGTCTCTGGTCATTTTATGTGCTTTTAGAACAGTTTTGTTTCCTTTCTGTTGTTTTGCTTCTCTTTTTTCCCTCATTTTGTCAAATTTTTCTAATTTTGTCTCTAATTGTTCTCATTTTTTTAATCAAATTTCTTCTCATTTTGTATCTCTTTTTTGTGAAAACATAAAACCAGTGAATTTTCACTTTTGGTTTTCTTCCAGGTAAAATAATAGTTTCATAAATCAGAAAGTGTGACTCTCTGGCCTCTTCAGGACTCCAATCTGTAATTCACCAGTTTTTGGAGTGTTTTTTGGTCTAAAGCAGTGAAGTCTTCCTTATTTTTTCGCTGTCAGAGGTCACTCCTTGGCTGTATTGAGGTCACGATATAAAAAGCGTCTGACCGATGTTACACTTGTGGATTTTGCTGAATGTTCTGTGCTTCAGACGCACCTTCGGTCGAAGGTTACGATGGATGTGGTGTTGCTTCACCTCCTAATCTCTTCCTCTTATCACCTCATTCCTTCTCTGTTCTGTGATGAAGCTCAACTGTTTTCCTTCTGTGCTTTAAAATCTGGTTTAATCAGCGGTGGGGTTTTATTCAGGGAGGGTCTTACATGTGAAACAGTGTCTTTATTCCACTTTTTTGCTTGTTTGCCTCCAGGAGCAGAGATCTGTGGGAGGGAACGTGAGGTTCGACTCCAGGATGAACATGACATAAAACCGAGGACTGGAACCGGCTCCTTGTTTGTCTTTTTGTTTTTTGTTTGTTTTGTTTGTTTTTTTGTCCTCGTTTTTGTCAGACTTAAAGTTTAACACTACTGTGGAGGCGGCTGCTCCTTCGTATCTCTGAGAGTCCAGATAGCAGCAGAGGAGTCAAAGGTCTGGAGAAAGCTGCACTTATCGCCTCTTTGTGGCATTAAACTGCCTTCTGGCAGCACTGAGCATGAAAACACTTCAGAAAGCTCAACTTTGTGGGTTAATTTAACTTAATTCTCGTAGCCTCCTTGTCCCAGCAAGGTGTGTTTTGATTTTTTTGTCTCATTCGCAGTCAGAGGATGTGTTTTTTTGTTAATAAGTGTGTAATTATTTAAAGTTTTGTAGCTGCTCGCTGCCTTATATCGCTCCTCGTCAGGCGGCTTTAATGTATTTTTCTACTTATGCAACCTTTGTGAAGAACTCTTTTGTTTAGACAACTGATTTTTGAGCATGTCAAAGCTGACGGATCAAACTGACCAGTTTCTGAACTTCACTGGATAAAAAAACTTGAAGAACTGGAATTTTTTTTCTGTTTTCAAATGAAGACGAGCGTCCGGCGTGGACGGACGGTTCAGTCGAAGCGCTGCAGACGAGGAGGGGTTTCAGGGATAAAGTTCTCACTCAGAGCTGCAGCTACGTCCTGATTTTCCACCACATTTACAGACAGAGAATCTGCCTCAGAGCTCACTGCCGTCCGGCAGCATGCGGTCTCCGTCCTCACCGCCTCCGGCCGAAGCCCTCCTCCACAGCCAGTTTGCCAGCTGGGGCTCCGGCGGCGGCGGCAACAACAACAGCTGCCCCAACAGCCCCGGTGGCCCCGGAGGAATGTCGCCGGCCGTCTCCCCGACACCGGTGCCGGCCTCCAGCTACGCCCTGACGCTCACCCACACCCACATCCACGTCCAGCGCCTGGCGCCTCGGCCGGGGAAGGAGGCCCGGCTGCTGCTGCCCCTGGCCGAGCTGGTGGGCTGCAGCTGCCCCCGCTCGCCAGCGCCCCCTCTGCTGGTGCTGTACTGGTACCCGCCAGGGAAGCGACGGAAAGGCGTGTCCCGGCGACGACAGGTGAGGGCCTACCTGGCCGAGAGCCGGCCGGAGGCGGAGAGGTGGTCGGCTGCTGTTCAGTGTTTACTGAGGGGGGTGAGCGTCACCGCCGACACCGGTGAGTTTAACCACATTAATTATTTTGCTGTTTATGTGGACGGGACGGGGCATATTAACCCTCGTGTCGTCCTGCGGGTCAAAATTGACCCAGTTTAAAGTTTGAAAATGTGGAAAAAAATATATTTATTTTCACAGTGAAACTTCTGATGTCCATATTTTCAGCATTTTTGGGAAATCTCTGAATATTTTTTGGTGGAAAAAAAATGTTAAAAATGTTTCTTAAGAACATTCAGAAAAAAATCAATCAAAATCCAGTGAAATTCGCTGGATTTGATTGATTTTTATGTGAATGTTCTTAAAGAAAATATTGGAAGTTTTACTGATATATATGGAATCACTTTAGATATTTTTAGGATTTTTTGGAAGATTTTTACTCATTTTTTGAAAATATTTACAAGAATTTTCTTGCCAAATTTGGGGGATTTTTGAAAAATAAAACCTTTAAGGAAAATTTTTAAGGAATTATTGGAGTTTTCTTCCTGAAGGTTTTGCAAATTTTCAGAAATTTGGGTAATTTTTTGCTGAATTTTTGGAATTTTTTTCAGACAAGGAAACAATATTTTTTGGTGCCCATAAATAAAGACAACAGGAGGGTTAATGAACGTATAATCTCATTAGTTTATACCAGATTACAGTAAATCAGCCGGATTTAGGCTAATTTCCATCCGTTGTCCCAAACATTAAAAAAAACATACAGATGGATTAAAACAATCTAGTTTTATTTCTGTTTCTGTTAGTTTGCTTGTCTTTTTTTCTCATTTTATATCTGTTTTTATTATTTAGTGTCAGATTTTTCTACCTGCTTTGTCTCTTTTTGATCATTTTATATGTTTTTAGGACAATTTTATCCCCTTTCTGTTGTTTTGCTTCTCTTTTTTCTCATTTTGTCTCTATTTTCTCATTTTGGATCTCATTTTTCTTATTTTGTGTGTTTTTCTCATTTTGTCTCATTTTTCTTATTTTGTATCTGTTTTTCTCATTTTGTATCTCTTTTTTCTCATTTTGTCTGTTTTGCTCATTTGGTATCTCCTTTTTGTCTCATTTTTCACATTTTGTCTCCTTTCTCATTTTGTTTCTCATTATGTGTCTCATTTTTCACATTTTGTCTCCTTTCTCATTTTGTTTCTCATTATGTGTCTCTTTTTTCACATTTTGTGTCTTATTTTTCTTATTTTGTATCAGATTTTTCTACTTTTTGTCTCTTTTTGATCATTTTATTTGTTTTTAGTACAGTTTTATTTCCTTTCTGTTGTTTTGCCTCTTTTTTCTCATTTTGTTTCTAATTTTTCTTATTTTCAGTTTTTTCTTATTCTGTATATAATTTTTCAAATTTTTAACTAATTTTTAACACTTTTGTCTCTTTTTCTCATTTTGTCTCTTTTCTCATTTTGTGTCAACTTTTCTTTTTTTGTGTTTTATTTTCATTTTGGTCGTTTCATATGCTTTTAGGACAGTTTTATCCCCTTTCTGTTTTTTGCTTCTCTTTTTTTCTCATTTTGTGTCTCAGTTTTCTCATTTTGAGTTTCATTTTTCTAATTTTGCCTCTCTTTTTTCTCAGAGACACGAGTAAATGTGACCTTCATGGCTGCAAATAATCATAATTTACATGATAACTGCCAAATAAAGTCCTGCACCTCTGTGGGAAAAGCACAACTAGAATATTTCTTTGATTATTTACTCTATCTCATTTTGAATTTTTTATCTAATTTTTTTTTCAATTTTTCCCATTTTTCTTGTCTCTTTGTGGTCATTTCATATGCTTTTTGGACAGCTTTATCTAGTTTCTGTTATTTTGCTTCTCCTTTTGCCTTTTGTATCTCAGTTTTCTCATTTTGAATTTAATTTTCTGATTTTGCCTCTATTTTCTCATTTTGTCAAATGTTTCTCATTTTGTATATTTTTTCTCATTTTGTATCTATTTTTTCTCATTTTCTATCTATTTTTTCTCATTTTCTATCTATTTTTTCTTATTTTGTCTCTTTTTCTCATTTTGTATGTGTTTTTTCCTCATTTTATATCGCAGTTTTGGGACTCAGAGGGCTACAATGCACAGTTTTATTTCTGTCTACAATTTTGGTATCTTGTGGGGCATAAAGGACATAAACAAGTGTTGTGTTTATTCTGAGCCAGAGTCCAAAGCCAAAGTTGGATTAAACTGAAGCTCAGATCTGCTTATAAATGACTGATTGTGTCAAAGGTACAGCAGCTCTGTTTTTATCAGCAGACCTTGATCGTTGAAACCTGCTGGAGCTAAAACAGGATTTAGAATAAGTGTTGGATTGTTTACCGCTCGGCGTCTCCTCTTTCTGCTCTGATTTGTGTCTCCTTTGTTGAGCTGAATGTCACGCTGACCCTTTCTGAACGCAGCATTTAGACATTTCAGGAACAACAAAACAAAAAGGATTAAACTAATACACCCTAAGAGGCTGTGAGGTTTAGTTTTCAGAGAGTTTTGTTTGTTTGTTTCAGGTGTCCACGTCTTTTTCTGGACTTCTTTTCTTTCCTTATCTGGTCTGAACACGTTTCTGTATCAATGAAAGCTGAACGTAGAAACGCTGAGGGTGGAGCTGCTGCTTCCTGTCGAACCTCCACATTACTGGCTTATTTATCACACAGATAGCTGCTCACTTTCCCACCAAGTTCTGACTTTTCATTAACCAACATCTTCCATTTTTTTTCTCCTTTTACTTTTTAGTCATTTTATGTGTTTTTAGGACAGTTTTATTCCCGAATTCTGTTGTTTTGTCTCGTTTTTTTCTCATTTTGTATCTAATTTTTAAATTTTGTATCTTGTTTTTCTCATTTTGCGTCTAATTTTTCTCATTTTGTTTCTCATTTTGTGTCTCATTTTCTATCTTTTCTCATTTTGTTTCTCATTTTTATCATTTTGTCTCAGATTGTTCTATTTTTTAGTCTCTTTTTGGTCTTTTTATCTGTTTTTATGACAATTTTATTTCCTTTCTGCAGTTTTGCCTCTATTTTCTCTCATTTTGTTTCTCTTTTCTCATTTTGTCTCTTTTTTCTCATTTTGTGTCTCATTTTTCTCAATTTGTGTCACATTTTTCTAAGTTTTTTGTCTCTTTTTGGTCATTTTATCTGTTTTTAGGACAGTTTTATTCAAGTTTCTGTTGTTTTGCCTCTCATTTTTCTAATTTTATTCCATTTTTTGGTCTCGTTTTGGTCATTTTATATGCTTTTGGGACCGCTTTATCTCGTTTCTGTTGTTTCACTTCTCTTTAGACTTTATCTTTAACTCTCTGTTGTGAGCTGTGATCAAGCTGTTTGTAATTTCCCTCCATTCCTCTGATTTTCCTTCATGTGCTGCTTTATTCATGACTCTCTTTCTGTGTGTTTTCATGCTGATACAGCTGTGGTTAGTTGGCTTTCCTGCAGATTTGCTGCGGTGTTGTTTGTTGCGTAATGTCGGATTATCTGACAGCTTTTTCATCTCCTCCCACTGAACCACATCTTAGAGATTTATATTTATTCTGAGCTGGACTGATGACAGATGAGCGTGTTTGTTTAGATAGATCTTAAATGTTGTCTACTCTCAGATGTACGTCGTTGCTAATTGAAATTGTAGGATTGTGAATGCTTTAGCTCTTTTTTTTACCACCTTTAATTCCTATCTTGTTCATGCTACAGGTGTCTTTTGCTATTTATCTGAACTGAATTGAAAAGCAGATAACGTACAGTAGATTAAAACAGGTCCTGTGAGGTGAAAAATAGGAGAAAGTCCAGGGTTGAGCAACGCCGTAATAACAGCTTAGTTTACGTCCTACTTGGCCGGACCAGAAAATGAAATCCTGGACAAAAACTCCTTTGGTTTTAATCCAGAAATCCACCGGCAGGTTTGAAAGGCGTGTTATCTTCTTAAAAAAGTCACCAACATAACACAATTTATCAGCCAGAAACTGCAAAAACAAAACCAGATAACACAGTTCAGTTGGTAAAATGAACCAAATCCAAGCTTAAAATTGTGATATTTCATCAAAATTTCACAGCATTAACACGACAACGTGTCTGATAAACTAAAAGAAAATCATGTGTCGCTGTCAACAGTGTGAATGAGTAATTATCATTTTTCTCTCATTTTTCTCATTTTGTCTTTTTCTTATGTTGTGTCTCTTTTTTCATTTTGTCTCATTTTTCTCATTTTGTCTATTTTCTTTTGTATCTCTTTTTTTCTCATGTTGTATCTCATTATTCACATTTTGTATCTTTTTTCAAACTTGTCTCATTTTTCTTATTTTGTATCTCTGCTCGTTTTGTATCTCTTTTTCTCATTTTTCACATTTTATATCCTTTTTTCTCATTTTATAACTCTTTTTTTTTTTTTTTAAAGAATCACAACTAGTTAAAATGGAACCAAAAACAAGAGTTCAGTGGATTAATTTACTCTTATCATCTACTTTCTTTATTTTAATACAGAATTTTTTAAGAAGTCTGCTACCTCGTCCCCATTTTGTGTCTCAGTTTTCTCATTTTGTATCTCATTTTAGTAATTTTTTAAAAATCTAATTTTTCTCTTTTGTATCTTTTTTCTCATTTTGTATCCCATTGTTCTAATTTGTATCTAATCTTTTACATTTTTTAATCTAATTTTTCTCACTTTGTATCTTTTTTTTAATTTTATGTCTAATTTTTTGCATTTTGAATCTCATTTTTCACATTTTGCATCTCTTTTTTCTCACTTTGTATCTCTTTTTTCTCACTTTATGTCTAATTTTTCTCATTTTATATCTCTTATGTCTCCCAGTGAGTTAAAATCAAACCGAAAACAGGAATTCAGTGGTTTAATTTGGTCCTATCGTCTATTTTCTTTCTTGTTTTTTAATACAGAATTTTCAAGAAGTCTGCTACCTCGTCCCAGGCGACTGCTGTTATTGGTCAATCCCTTCAGTGGGCGTGGCCAAGCAATGCAGTGGTGTCAGACCCACATCCTGCCAATGATCCGAGAGGCCAACATCAGCTACAACCTGATCCAGACAGGTAACAGCTCACCTGGTCAGCCACATTTACATTAAACACAGTCCAGTTAATACATGTCCGATATCTGTCAGAGTTTAGCCTCATTTCTGAGAGGACTTTTATCCTGTTTTATGCTCAAAGGTGGGAAATATTTCATCTCAGAGATTATTTGTTCCATTGGTTCGATGTTAAGGGGCAGTGGTGGTGCAACAGTTAAGTCTCTGGACTACTGATCAGAAGGTCAGAGGTTCAAGCCCCGATGTGGCCACTGTTGGGCCCTTGAGCAAGACCCTTAACCCTTCCTGCTCCAGGGGGCGCTGTACTGTGGCTGACCCATCGCTCTGACTCCCCCAACTGGGGAGATATGCGAAAATCAGAATTTCCCCTCGTGGGATTAATAAGGGATAATAAAATAAAAATAAAATAAAATAAAAAAATAAAGCCTCATTTTAAACATTTCTCAGAGCAATCCTTCATCAAAACTTCAGAATTTCAATTAAGCAGCAAACAGACACATAAAAATAAAATATAGTTTGGACTTGATTGTCTTTTCTTAAGAATTTCTGCTTAACCATTTTCCTGAACATTTTACTGCACAAAATATGGATATTTATAAAGATAACTGTGAATTTTCAGCTTGATATAGCAAGCATTTACTATGAAAAAGAATCATAAATCCCCCATCGACCCACTTCCATCATTAATTCAATCTGAGTCTGTTTGAACAACAACATGAGAGGAACTATTAAAGATTAAAAAAAAAATGAAAATTTCTCTCTTATTTCTCATCATGTCATTGATCCAGAATCTGCAATATTGGACAGTAGATCAATAATCTCTGATTATGGAGGAGATGAAATATGAAAAAACAGGTTTCATGTCATTTTAGAAACTCTGAGTCCTTGTGGACGAGTTCTGAGTCATTTCAGGTCCATTTTGTGCTGTTTTATTCACTAATTTAGTGTCATTTTAGACACTTCAGTAATTATGGACAGTTTTTTTTAGTAATTTTGAGCAATTTATACCAAATTTTAGATTATTTGAGTCATTTTCGTCAATTTTTAAGTCAATTTGGATCTTTTTTGGTCTAATTTTGAACAGTTCTTTAGTCATTGGAGACTATTATTAATCCAATTTTGGATAATTTAACAGATTTTGAAGAAATTTTGAATAGTTTTGGAAAATTTTATCCAGTTTTATTTATTACATTTCAGTCAGTTTGAACAATTTCTATCTGATTTTAAATAACCTGAGACATTCTGGATGATTTTTCTGTAATTATGGAGAATTTTAAGACTTTTTGGACAACTTTTCAATAATTATGTACAGTTTTTGAGTAATTTAAAACAGTTTATACCTAATTTTAGATTATTTGAGTCATTTTGGTCAATTTTTAAGTCAATTTGGATCATTTTTGGTCTAATTTTGGACACTTCTTTAGTCATTGAAGACCATTTTTTATCCAATTTTGGACTGTTTAACAGATTTTATTCACCAATTTAGTGTCATTTTGATCACTTTGAGTCATTCTGGAAAGTTTCAAGTCACTGTAGACCAGAAACACATAATTTTATCTCTGATTTGGATCGTAAAATATGGATATTTATAAAGATATTCTGAAATAAAATTTGTTTTATAGTTGAAATCAAACAATCTTTGATTACGGGTGAGTTGAAAGATGAAAAAAACATTGAATCTATCATGAAAAGTTCCATCTTTGAGCTTATTAACCATAAGACTGCTCATCAGAAGGTAAGTAGTGATATTTTCTGAACCTCATGTAGCTGCAGGTCACAATAATACTAAACTAAACATGTAAAATATGCAGCTTTGACAAAGTTGTAGCACAAGAACTAAGATATTAGTAGATCGTCTGATCCAAGTAGAGTTCTGGAGTTTCAGATGATTTTACAGAGAGAAAAGTTCAGGTTTTAATGTTTCATAGTTCCTCAGATGTTGTTGTTCAAACAGATTTCAAAGATTATCTCAGGAGGTATTTGAGATGTGAAGCTAAAATCTCTCAAACATCTTTCTAAATATTCATATTTTGTGCTTGGATTTTTTCAGGCAAATCAGAGATGAATATGCTGTGAAAATGTGATGATTTTGGGATAAAATGAGCCTCATTTACAGCAGAACTTTACCCTGATAAACCTGTTTCAGAGCGTCAGAACCACGCCAGAGAGCTCATCAGAGAGATTTCTCTGCAGGAGTGGGACGGCATCATCATCATCTCTGGAGACGGTCTGCTGCATGAGGTCGGTAAAACTGGAATATACCGCTGGATTTACAGGTTTTCTACATCTCTAATGTGTTTATTTGTGCTCCTGCAGGTGATTAACGGACTGATGGAGCGGCCGGACTGGGAACAAGCAATAAAAACACCTGTCGGCATTCTGCCCTGCGGCTCTGGGAATGCACTGGCTGGATCCATCAACCACCACGCAGGGTAGGACGGCACAGAAATGACCACAAAGAGACGCAGAACAACCACAAAGACACACAAAATCCAATAAAGTGGTTACAAGGAGCTAAAAATGCTGAAAGATTTCTTCTCCAAACGTCAGTGTTTGTGTTTATTATCTGTATCTCTGTTTGTTCACCTCTTCCTCTAGCTCCCTGACGGCAGCTTGTTTGTGTCCTCTCCACCTCCCTCAGGTATGACATGTGCCTTCGAGAGCCCCTCCTGTTGAACTGCTGCTTCCTGCTGTGTCGAGGCGGCGTCTGTCCCATGGACCTGGTCTCCGTCACCACCAGCCCCTCCGCCTCCAACAGCAGTCGGCCTTCATCCCCCAGGAGGCTGTTCTCCTTCCTGTCGGTCGCCTGGGGCTTCGTGTCCGACGTCGACATTGAGAGCGAGAGGTAGGAGCTGCTCCTAATCCCAGTCTGAGGTTTAACATTTAACAGCTAGTAAAGTTTAACTAGAGCTGCTTGATAACGTTTAACAGCTACACTGGTTTAGAGTTACAGGAATCTGAAATTCACTTCTTCAAACATACGGTGACTCTGAATCTAGGAGCAAATACAGCAGCCGTTTAACGACAAACGGCAAAAATGACGACATAAAGCCAAAAAATTACCACAAAGAGGCACAAAACAATCACAGAGACACAAAACAACCACAAAGAAACAAAAAAAACACAAAAGCCAATGAAATTACCACAGAGGGACACAAAATATACACAAAAGCCTAAAAACGACTACAAAAAGACAACAAAAGACCACAGTCAGACACAAAACAACCACAGAAACCAATAAAATGACTACAAAAAGCCAAAAATGACAACATAAGGATTATTCTTTTAAAAAGGTAATTAATCCTGATATTTTCAAACCTCAAAATTTCGTTGTACATATGTCCAATGGCAATAAAGGCATTTGATTTGATGTGATTTTGCTGATATTTGTAGTAATAAATTGTATATATTAGAGCTTAAAAATGTTAAATATTTTAGCTTTAAACTTCAAAAATCTGTATTTTTTAGATGTTAAGTTTCCAGTGAGCGACCCTGAGAATTCAAACATCCTTATTTTTCTTGTTTCTCTGTGTTCCTGGATTCTGCGCTTCTGGAACGTTTTATTTCTGCCAGCTTTTCTCCAGATTTATTTCCTCTCCTGTGAATCTGGTCTGCAGGTACCGAGGTCTGGGCTCAGCTCGCTTCACTTTAGGAACTCTGGTCCGGATCGCCTCCCTGCGCTCCTACAAAGGCCGGCTCTCCTACCTCCCCCCCTCCATGGTGGCCTCCTCTCCGGACGCCACGCCCCCCCCCCCCAGGAGGCCGCTGTCCCGCAGCATCACCGAGGGCCTGGAGGGCTTCTGCAGGACGCCCATCCACCGGACCTGCTCCGACATGGGCATCAGCGAGCAGAGGAGCCTCCGCCGGGGGGAGGGAGAGAGGGAGAAGGAGGAGAGGCAGAGGGAGAGGGAGAGGAGGAGGGAGAGAGCCAGGGGGGGAGGAGGAGGAGGAGCCGGAGTGGTGAGAGCCAGCAGCCTGGCCGAGGACCGGGAGAGAGAGGGGGAGCTGGAGGTGGAGGTGGAGATGGAGGAGAAGTCCGGGACCAGCTCCGAGTCCAACGAACGGGACGAGAGGCTTGAGAGGATCCGGCACGAGGAGGAGGACCGGGGGAGGGACGAGGAGGAGGACTGGGGGAGGGACGAGGGGGAGAACCACCGGGGGAGGGATGGGGTTCTGCAGGCCAGAGAGCTGGGGGAGGAGGACCAGGGGAGGGATGGACACATGGGGGAGCGCTACCACCTGGACCTGGGCCGGGAGGCCGACGAGGAGCCGGAGAGCTTCCAGGAGGAGCTGCAGGAGAACCGGCGGAGGAAGAACTCGGCTCCATCCAGCCAGATCTCCAACGCCCTGTTCGTCCCGGAGGATTCTGGACCTCCGTACAGCGTGGAGGACCTGAACGGAACCTTCTACCAGAAGGACTCGTACCCGCTGGACGTGTCCCGGGAGCGCTCCCTCACCATCTCCTCCCCCTTCAGACACTCCCCCTTCTCCTACAAGCCCAAGACCCTGGACCAGAACCAGAACCAGAACCGGCCCAGACCGCTGTCGCTGCTGCAGCACTCCCACTCCAACTCTCTGCCCCCGAAGCTGCCCTCCCTGTCCCTGTCCCTGTCCCCCACGCCGCCCTCCTCCCCGTCCTGCGCCTCCCCCCACTCCTCGTCCTTCCTGGCCCCCCGTCCCAACACCCCCGGCTCCTCGTCTCCGTCCCCGTTGCTCCGGACTCCATCCTCCTCCTTCAGCTTTGACCTGGCCGAGCCGGCCGGGCCCCTGAAGGGCCGTCCGTCGGTGCCGCTGCCCCCGGATCTGCCCCGGGACCACCTGCTGCCCCCCCTGGACCAGCCGCTGCCCACCAGGGACTGGGTCACCATCGAGGGGGACTTTGTGCTGGTCCTGGCCCTGTACCAGACCCACTTGGGGGCCGACCTGCACGCCGCCCCCCAGGCCCGCTTTGATGACGGGCTGATCCACCTGACCTTCGTGCGGGCCGGGATCTCCAGGGCGACGCTGCTGCGGCTGTTCTTCGCCATGGAGAGAGGAACCCACCACTCGGTCAGCTCGCCCTACGTCAGCCACGTCTCCTGCCGAGCCTTCAGGCTGCAGCCGCTGTCGGCCCGGGGAACCCTGACCGTGGACGGGGAGCTGGTTCCGTACGGACCGCTGCAGGCCCAGGTGAGGACCGGGAGGAGCTGATCGCAGCAAAACCAATCAGTGTTTGATTGATAGTTTTTCTGTAGTTTTTATCACAATTTTCAGCTCAGATTTTTAAATTTTCCTGACGGAACGAAACGTCACTCTTGAGTGGTTCTCAGACCATGAGGAAATAGAAATAAATCCAACTATATTTTCAGTTTTTACAGCTTCTATCTCTGATTATTTGTAGAATTATGACAATTTTTCTTTCTTTTTTTCTATTTTTGAAGGGAACTGGCCTTTCAAAGCTGCTGGTGGTTTCTTTTGTTAAGTTTTTACAGACTTTGGTTCATGCAACTGTTTATTTTGGCAGATTTTTAAATGTAGACTAAAGTTTTTTTTAAATTCACAATTTTAGGCTCAGATTTTTTAATTTTCCTGACAGAACCAAGTGATTATTGGTTTAATTTTGCCAGTTTTTCTTTTTTAAAAGTTTTTTAACTTTGCTTCATGTAGACGCTTTATTTCAGACGATTTTTTAAATGACCAAACGTCACTCATGAGTGGTTCTCAGACCATGAGAAAATAGAAAATCCAACGATATTTTCAGTTTTTACAGCTTCTATCTCTGATTATTGGTAGAATTTTGACAATTTTTCTTTCTTTTTTAAAGTTTTTTACAGACTTTGCTTCATGCAAACGGTTTATTTCAAACAATTTTTTAAACGACACGAGACTAAAGTTCATTTGAACAAATTTCCCGATTTTCAGCTCAGATTTGGATCATTTTCTTGACAGAATCAAGTGATTACTGGTAGAATTTTGCTTTTTTTGTTTTTATACAGACTTTGGTTCATGCAGACGGTTTATTTTTGGCAAATTTTTAAATGTAGACTAAGTTTTTTTGAGGAAATATCACAATTTTATGCTTTTTCCTGACAGAACCAATTGATTATCAGTTTAATTTTGACAATTTTTCATTCTTTTTAAAAAATTTTACAGACTTTACTTCATGCAAACAATTTATTTTAGACATTTTTTTAAATGAGATGTATAGAATTCAGTTATTTTAAAGAAATATTACAATTTTAAGCTCCCGATTTTTAAAATTTTCCTGACAGAACCAATTGGTTGATGGCTTAATTTTGCCAATTTTTCTTCCTTTTTTTATTTTTACAGACTTTGCTTCATGTAAACGGTTTATTTTAGAAATGCAGTATGAAGTTATTTTTTCGCAATCACAATTTTTTTCACAATTTTCAGCTCAGATTTGGTTTTATTTTTCCAATTTTTTCTATTTTTTAAACATTTTACAGACTTTGATTCATTCAAACTGTTTATTTTTGGCTGATTTTTAAATGTAGACTAAAGTTATTATCTTTTTTAATATCACTATTTTCAGCTCAGATTTTTTAAATTTACCTGACGGAACCAAACGTCACTCATGAGTGGTTCTCAACCATCAGGAAATAGAAAATCCAACAATATTCTCAGTTTGTACAGCTTCTAGCTCTGATTATGGGTTGAATTTTGCCAGTTTTTTTGTCTTTTTTAATTTTTTTTGAAGGAAGCTGGCCTCTCTAAGCCGCTGGTGGTTTTGTGCTTCAGGAGTTTGATGGATTTCCAGTTTTAACGCCATATTTCCTCATTAAACCTGTAGTTTTCTGCTGATTACTGATGGGTTTCTCCCTCAGGTCCATCCCTCCATGGCTCGGCTGATTGTCGGAGACTCCGGGGTGAAGATCGCCAGATTCTAATCAGGGATGGTCCACATATCTGCTGTGATCTCTGTCTCCATCCAGACTCTCAGATGTTTTTCTGAGGATTAGTTGAAGGGATGAAGCACCGATCCACGCCTGCAGGGATTAAAGAATGTTGCACAGAGAGCCTCGGATGACCAAGAGGGAAGAACAATCGAATGTTTCTGGCTGTTTTTGTTGTTTTTTCCGTGCAGATAGTGCATGTGTGGGATGTATACGTCGTAGCACGCATGCAGAGAAAGCACTACCTGGTTTTTGCCTTACAGTGAGATTAAACCCAGAGTTTAGATTTTAACCTCCGTCCAGACGTTGCTCCCTGAGAGGAACGCCTTTTCTGACGCCAGACAGAGCAGCCGAACCTTTACCCTTTCCTTTCCTAACCTCCTATCAGGCAGGAGAACGTCTCTGAGCATGCTAGTCGGCCTAAAGTTAGCGATGCTTTTCAGGTCGAAGCTTTTCAGTTTGTTTGAGCCGTTGAGCGGCGTCTCTGCAGTGGATGTCAGTGATATCAGCTTCTTGCAGCCTGTTGAACATAAAATAAAAACGTCTGAACAAAAACGAGCTTTCAAGAATCACAGCCTTAAGCGGCGTGTTCACGAGATGAGTTTCTCCCACGTCTGAAAATCTTCCACATGTTGATCGGTCACTAGAGGTCACTAGAGGTCACGTGACCAAACACAGAGGCTCGGCCGCAAACTTTCTCTTTTATTTCCAAAACACTTCAGCGAAAAGTATTTCTGAAAGCATTTGAGGCGAGAAATAAGAGTCGTTTAGGACAATTTTCAATCATTTTGTGGACGGTTCAGAGCATGTTGAACTGTTTTTACCTCTTTTATTACACGTTTTAAGTTACTTTAGGGGACTTTGACTCATTCTGGGCAGTTTTTAATTCATTTTAGACTCGTTTTAAGACATTTTGGACAACCTCCCTGTCACTTTGCGCAATTCTGAGTCCTTTAGGACAATTTTTAAGTTGCTTTCAAAGCATTTTTAACTCTCTTAAATCCATTTTTTACATATTATGTTACTTTAGGCGATTTTGAGTCATTTTCAACAATTTTTGAGTCATTTTGGACAGGATTCCAGTCATTTTGGGTGATTTTGAGTCCTTCAGGAATTTTTAAGTCATTTGGGGGCAAGTTTCAAATTTTACCTCATTTAAGATATGTTTTAAGTTACTTTAGGTGATTTGGAGGCATTTTGGACTGGATTCCAGTCATTCTGGTCAATTTTGAATCATTTTTGGCAGTTTGTGCAAAATGACTCAAAAATTGCCAAAAGTAAAATGAAATGTGTCATAAATGAGACAAAAACTGCTACTTTAAAATGCTTTGAAGACAACTTAAAATTTGCTCTAAAAGACTCAAAATTGGGCAAAATGACTCGAAGCTCGTCCAAAATGTCTTTAAAGGTGTCTCAAATTAATTAAAAACTGGCAAAAATGATTAAAAATTGCCCAAAATCACTCAAAAATTGCCCCAAAATGACTCCAAATCACCTAAAGTATCTTAAAATCTGCCATGAATAAGTTAACAACAGTTTAAATGCTTTGAAAATTGTCCTAAAGGACTCAAAATTGTCCGGAATGACTGGAATCCTGTCCAGAATGAGTCCAAAATTGTTGAAAAGGACTCAAGGTTGCTTAAAGTAACTTAAAACATGTCATAAATGAGTTGAAAAGGACTTAAAATTGGGCAAAATGACTCAAATCTTGTCCAAAATGTTTTTAAAACGTGTCAAAAGTTAATTAAATGCTGCAAAAAGTGAAATCTCAGAAATCTCAAAAATCCACTAAAGTAACTTAAAACGTGTCATAAATGAGGTAAAAACAGTTTAACATGCTCTGAAACTTCCACAAAATGACTTAAAACTGTCCTAAATCACTCTTATTTCTCGCCCTAAATGCTTTCAGAAATACTTCTCGCTGAAGTGTTTTCAAAATAAAAGAGAAAGTTTGCGGCCGAGCCTCTGTGTTTTCAAACTGAAAGCGTGGTCACGTGACCTCTAGCGACCAATAAGCATGCCGGGATTTTCAGATGCGGGAAAACGCATCCAGTGGACGCGAACCTTCAGCCCTCGGCAACGTTTTAGAATCTTTCCAAGCCGAGGAATTTATTGTGCACAGAAACACGACACTAGCAGTAGCTTTAAGACGCTATCAGTAACACAGTCGGAGACACTAGTAGATGTAGAATAACAGACGGAGCTCATTATTCTGGAGGTAGGACTGTTTACAGAAACACTGATTAGAGGAGACGAATAAAAAAATACTAAATCTGAGAATGAAATGTGTTCTAATGATAGAAACCTGCTGATGTTCTGGGATGGATTGAAATCTTTAGCATGTGCAATGTTTGAATCAGAAGTTGTGCCAACGTTCCTCATCGACTTACTGTAACGTCTCGGACAAATCAATGCCTTTGTATGATCAAAAAATAAAGAAGTGAAGAAATAAAAGCCCGGAAGTTCCGGCTTGTTGATCATGAACTGTTCAAGCTGCAGAAAATGGAGTTTTTTGGTTGTTTATTTTGTTTGTTTATTTGTTTGCTTGTCTCCCACCATCACACTGTGCTTCCAACACGTTTATCACCAAATAGAAGAAGCTTCACGTCACACTTTTAGTTTTTCTGCCAAAAGGTTTGGTCTCCATGTTGAAGAGATGAGCTGGGACCCAACCCATAATTATGACTAAGAACCATGAAGATATCTACACAGACAGTGTACAGTTAATAGTTCGATATGGTTTTCAATAAATGGAACTTCATACGTTTGTCTGGAGCAAATTCATCCATTTCTTTGTGTGTGTTTTTTGACATTTGTTTTTACAAAAAAGATTTGGGCAAAATTGGACAAAATGATTCAAAATTCCCCAAAAAGACTTAAAAATTGTCCTAAAGGACTTAAAATTGCCCAGAATGACTGGAATCCTGTCCAAAAAGACTTAAAATTTGTTGAAAATGACTCAAAATTGCTTAAAGTAACTTAAAATGTGTCAGAAATTAGTCAAAAACTGTTTAAAATGAGGGCTGCACAGTGGCGTAGTGGTTAGCACTTTCGCCTTGCAGCTAGAAGATCCCTGGTTCGCGTCCCGGCTTTCCCGGGATCTTTCTGCATGGAGTTTGCATGTTCTCCCTGTGCATGCGTGGGTTTTCTCCGGGTACTCTGGCTTCCTCCCACAGTCCAAAAATATGCTGAGGTTAATTGATCATTCTAAATTGCCCGTAGGTGTGAATGTGAGAGTGATTGTTTGTCTTTGTATGTAGCCCTGTGACAGACTGGTGACCTGTCTAGGGTGTCCCCTGCCTTCACCTGAGTCAGCTGGGATAGACTCCAGCCCCCCCATGACCCTAGTGAGGATTAAGTGGTGTATAGATAATGGATGGATGGATGTTTAAAATGACTTAAAAATTGTCCTAAAGGATTCAATCGTGCAAAATGACTTCAAAATGCCCAGAATGACTGGAATTCTGTCCAATATGACTCACTGACTCAAAAATTGTTGGAGAAGGCTGCAAATTGACTAAAGTAACATGTCAAATGAGTTAAGAAAGGACTTAAAATTGGGCAAAATGACTCAAAGCTTGTCCAAAATGTCTTAAAACGTGTCTAAAATTAATTAAAAACTGCCAAAAATGATATTGCCCAAAAAGACTTAAAAATTGTTGAAAATGACTCCAAATCCCCTAAAGTAACTTAAAATGTGTCATAAATGAGTTAAAAACTGTTTAAAATGCTTTGAAAATTGTCCCAAATGACTCAGAATTGTCCCAAAGGATTTAAAATTGCCCAGAATGACTGGAATCCTGTCCAGAATGACTCAAAAGATTGTTGAAAGGGACTCAGAATTGCCTAAAGTAACTTAAGATGTGTCATAAATGAGGTAAAAACTGTTTTAAAATGCTTTGAAACTTGCCTTAAATGACTTTAAAATTGTCCTAAAAGACTTAAAATTTTATCATTAAATGTAAATATTTAGATTAAATTCTAGATTGATATTTCAGATTTTGCACTGCAGACATTTATTCTGTAGTTAATAAAATATTCAAAAGTCTTATAGTCCTGAAATTTTTATGAATAACCCGAAATCTAAATTTGTCTATTTTTATTTTATTATGTTAGTTTTTTTTAAATACAAAAGTAGGAATTAAAGTTTATCTGAGTTCAATCGTGGATTAAAGCCCTCAGAAATAAGCTTATTAATATTTATCAGGTTAAGATATAGATATTTTAATCAGACTGAATAAAGAACTCATTTATTGATGTTTTTGTCAAATTAAAAGTCTCAGATTTCAGGTCCAAACTTCGTCTTCGCTCTCCGACCATCTGCCTGCACCATGTATGTAATTATGATTATTAATATTGATATTTTTTAAATAACTTTTAATTCAGCAAACAAATAAATAATTTAATGGAAGATTCACATTAGCAGTTATTTATTTTGGTATCTTTAGAATGTGCACTAATAATAATAACAATAATGATAATAATCATAATAATATTAATAATAATGCTAATAATAATAACAATGATAATAACAATGATGATAACATAATAACAATAATACTAATAATAATAATAATAATAATAATAATAATAATAATAATAATAATAATAATAATAATAATAATAATAATAATAATAATAATAATAATAATAATAATAATAATAACAATCTGAACATATTAAAGATTTATTTTATCAGCTCTTTAAATGCATGCTTTAAATGTTTTCTGGGGATAAGTCCTGGTTCTGACTCTGGTTCAGGTTCTGGTTCTGATTCTGATCCTGGTTCTGTCTCCATTCCTCAGTCTGACTGTCTCCAGGTCGGTTTGGTGCTTTTATTGTGAAATCCCGCTGACCTCTGTCCGGCCAGGCGGCGCTTCCGGCTTCTTTGTCTCGGCCTCAAACATTTCGACACTCCGGCTGCTGTTTTCTTGCTCTGCTTCTGAGGATATATCCACACATATATCCGCTTTTTTCTGACAGTGGATGACCGTCGACTCTGAGCTATTTATGCCTAAAAGTAAAGCGCCTAAGATGGACGACCTGGACTACAGTAAGTGGGACTACAGATTAGCTCCGGCTAGCTGCGGCTAACAGCTAACTGGGGCAAATTGGTAACTGCGGCTAGCTCTGTCTGTTGCCCACACTGTTAGCTCAGGTGTGACACACTCAGCCTCTTAATCGGTACTTACATTTAAATTATTCACCGTAAACCCTCTGTGGAGGGTTTTCTGAGAAACACGGGTGCTCATATTTATTATATTTGTGTTAAAAGGACCGGTAAGAGCTTGTTAGCTTAGCATAAATATTGATTGTGTGACTGCTCGGGGCTAAACTTTCCAGCTAACGCCGCCGGACATTAAACACCTGAACCTGCCTCCAGGTCACACAGAGCTCATAAAACACGAATGATCTGATTGAAAGGCTGTAATTAGCGCAGTTGGCGGTGGAGCCGCTGTGTTTGTGAGTCAGATCCAGCTGTGGGCGTGGTGCTGCCGGTGTGGAGCAGCTGTTAACTCTGCAGAGTCAAAACACCAACGAGCTGCTCTCAGATCAGCTCTAAAACCAAATCCGTGTCTCTGTGCAGAATAGTCCAGGCTTGAAATGTGCATGTTCACCTTCCTGTAAGAGCAAAACAGCCGCAATGTGCACAACTTGTTGATTGTTGAAGCTGCAGATTGAATTTTATTGCATTAAATTTGCAAATAGGGCCGAAAGTAACTGATATATAGGGAATCACTTTAGATATTTTTAGGATTTTTTTTGGAAGATTTTTAATCATTTTTTGAAAACAGTTACAAGAATTTTCTTGCCAAAATTGGGGGATTTTTTAAAAACAACTTTTAAGGAATTATTGGAATTTGCTTCCTGAAGGTTTTGCAAATTTTCAGAAATTTGGGGGATTTTTTTGCTGAAATTTTGGATTTTTTTCAGACAAGGAAACTGTATTTTTTGGTGCCCGTAAATGAAGATAACAGGAGGGTTAAGGCCAAACGTTCTATCTGCAACTGCAGCATGGTGGCCTCATTCTTCTCCTCGTTCTTCTCCTCTTCCCCTGCAGTCCCAGTAGACCTGAGCCCAGAGGAGCGCTCGGAGCTGGAGGACATCCGGCGGAGGAAGGGCGTCCTGCTGCAGGAGATCCAGAGGCTGAGGGAGGAGCTGAGGGAAGCCATCCTGGAGGTGGAGGGTCTGGAGACCAGCACAGAGGGCAGGTAGGAGAACATCAGGACCACAGTCTACTCTGAATGCAGAGGAAACGCCTAAATCACAGTAATATTTTTATATTTCAACTTGTGATTTATAGTTTTTTTAAACTTATTTATTTATTATTTTAACTTATTTTAGATTATTTGAGTGATTTTGGTCAATTTTTAAGTCAATTTTGATCATTTTTGGTCTAATTTTGGATACTTCTTTAGTCACTATAGACCATTTTTAATCCAATTTTGGACAATTTAACAGATTGTGGAGAACTTCTGAATAGTTTTGGAAAATTTGATCCAATTTAATTTATTACAATTCAGTCAATGTGTACAATTTTTTCTAATTTTAAATAAATTGAGACATTTTGGATGATTTTTCAGTAAATTAAGTAAAAGCAAGGAAGAACTGAAATTTTTTAAAAAAATTTTCAAAATCTGGATATTTATAAAAATACTTCTGAAATTTGAGCTGAATAAATCAAATACTTTCAGAGATTTATTTTTTTAAAAATCACCCGTCAATCCAACATATTTCTTCATATTTCAACTCACATTATAAATTGTTCACATTGACTGAAATGTAATAAATTGTATAAATTATTATATAATTATAATAAATTAGATGTTTTTGTCTAATTTTTTGTCTTTTTTTGTTTTGTTTCGTGTCATTGGTCTCATTTTTGTCGTTTTGTCTCATTTTTGTAATATTCTGTCTTGTTTTTGTCGTTTTGTTTCTTGTTTTTGTCGTTTTATGTTTCTTTTTTGTCTCTCTTGTGTTTTTGTCTATTTTTGTCATTTTGTTCCTTTTTTTTGTCATTTTTTTGTCTCATTTTTGTCTATTTTGTTGTCGCTTTGTAATGTTTTTGTCTTTTGTTTTTGTGTCGGTCTCATTTCTAGTCATTTTTTTCTCATTTTTGTCGTTTTGGGTCTCATTTTTGTAATATTTTGTCTTGTTTTTTGTCCTTTTTTGTCTGACTTGTCGTGTGTCTCATGTTTTTGGATGGATGTACTGAGGAATGTTTTGTCCACTTTGCAGTAAAACTCTACAGAAAAGCCGACATGTGGCAATGGGGAGGAAGAAGTTCAACATGGACCCAAAGAAGGTGATAATCCTCTGAATATTTTGTGAGTCTCAGTGTTTCTCTGCTGCGTCTTGGTGACCGAGTGTTTGTGTTTTCTGCAGGGAATCGTGTTTCTGGTGGAGAACGAGCTGCTCAGACACACACCAGAGGACATCGCTCAGTTCTTATACAAAGGAGAAGGACTCAACAAGACGGCCATCGGAGATTATCTGGGAGAAAGGTACAGCTTCAGACGTCTGACGGTCGAAAACGGTGGATTTATTCCACCTTAAATCATCAGAGGATTCTGCTTAAACATCTCTGATCTACTTGAAATTTTTATACAATAAAATATGGATAGTTTTAAAGATATCAGCAGTTTTACCTTCATATATCAAATATTTTCTGAGATTTATTTTTAAAAACTTCCATCTGGTCTATTTTCTCATTAAATCTGAGTTAAAGATAAAAACCTGAAAGATTTTCTCTTATTTCTCATCATGTCATTGATCCAGAATCTGGAATATTGGACAGTAGATCAATAATCGCTGAAATTTTTAGAGCATAAAATCTGGATATTTATAAAACTATTAGAAGATAGATTTTTATAAAATATACTTCTGAAATTTCTGTCCATATTTACAGAAAAAGTTACCAAAATGACACTAAATCTGTGAATAGAACAGCACAAAATGGACCTTAAATGACTCAGAACTCGTCCACAAGGACTAAAATGACATGAAACCTGTTTTTCCATATTTCATCTCCTCCATAATCAGAGATTATTGATCTACTGTCCAATATTCCAGATTCTGGATCAATGACATGATGAGAAATAAGAGATAATTCAATTTTTCAGTTCAATTTTATTTATATAGTGCCAATTACAGTCAAATTGTCTCAAGATGCTTTACAGAACCCATATGCCTGACCCCCAGAGCAGCCCTAAGGAGACAGTGGCAGGAAAACACCCTTTAACAGGGAAAAAAACCTCGAGCAGAACCCGGCTCTAATGTGGGGGAACCATCTGCTGCTGGCCGGGTGGGTTGAGAGGGACAGAAGAGGTAGAGAGGTAGAGATAGAGGGGTAGAGGTAGAGGGATAGAGGTAGCGGAAACTTTCAGGTTTTTATCTTTAATAGTTCCTCACATGTTGTTCAAACACATTTAATGAGAGAATAAACCTGATGGAAGCGGGACAATGGGCAGATTTATAAAAGAATTGAACTCTAAAAATATCTGATATCTCAATCTCAAATCTCACAGATATCTTTATTCATTTTACTCTGTTTTATACTTTCCTTACTTGTATATTTATTTTATTTATTTACTATTATTGTTGTTAGTATTACTTATAGCCTTGTTTTTATTGTTGTGGCCTTATTTTTTTATTTATTCCACTTGTCCTTTATCCTTAGTTTGATTGATGTGATTTTATCTGGTGTTAATTTCTGGATTTATTTGGTAAATCTTCTGCTCCATTTCTCCCCTCTGGCCCCTCTGGTCTTTTGTCTTCCTGTCTGGGCTTGTTTTGTTTGATAGTCTGCCGAGGTTTCCTCCTTTTTTGCTTTGTCTGTAAGCTCTATTTTTCTAAGAGAGCTAAAGTTATTCTTAGTGTTTTCTATGAGCTGTGACCTCTTTTTTCTGCAGAGACGACTTCAACATCAAAGTCCTGCAGGCCTTCGTCGACCTCCACGAGTTCACTGATCTCAACCTCGTCCAGGCCCTCAGGTAAGCCGTCCTCTCTGCTGTTCTTCTCTTTAAATCCTCAATCAGATCCACGAAACCAGAGGAGTCAGAATCATCTTAGTCCAGGTTCCACATCCAGTCCAGTCTGATCTCCAGTGGACCGGACCAGTAAAACCACAGCAGAATAACCTATAAATAACCACAACTCCTAATGTTCCTCTGTTATAGTGCAGAAATGTTCACATTTAAGAAATTATCTTTTTACTAAACATCACGAACAACCAGAAATTTCTTCATAAAATAAGTTCACTTTCATCAATATTCATCCTCAGTTTATCATTTGCACATTACAACTTCCAGATCACAGAGTGTCTACAAAGGAACACAACATTTAGTCACCTGGAACTGAACCAGAGAGGTTTTACTGGAGGATCAAAACCACAAAAAAAGACAAAAACAAGAAACAAAATGACAAAAAATGAGACAAACGACACAAAACAAAACAAGAGACAAAAAATTAGACAAGAACTAGACAAAAAATGACAAAAGGTTTTAGACCCTCTGCAGGGCCTGTTTTGGACCCTCTGGAGGGCTGGTTTTAGACCCTCTGGAGGGCTGGTTTAGACCCTCTGGAGGGCTGGTTTAGACCCTCTGGAGGGCCTGCTTTGGACCCTCTGGAGGGCTGGTTTAGACCCTCTGGAGGGCCGGTTTAGACCCTCTGGAGAGCCGGTTTAGACCCTCTGGAGGGCCTGCTTTGGACCCTTTGGAGTGCCGCTTGTGGCCCGCGGCCTGCATGTTTGGCACCCCTGCACTAAACAGAACCCGACCAACCGTGGAAAGTCCCGCCTCAGGTCTGAGAATGAAAACGTTGTGAAACTGCGGCTCGGTTTGGTTCCTGCAGGCAGTTCCTGTGGAGCTTCCGTTTGCCTGGAGAAGCCCAGAAGATCGACAGGATGATGGAGGCCTTCGCTCAGAGATACTGCCACTGCAACCCCGGCGTCTTCCAGAGCACCGGTAAACTCACTCACACCACACTTCCAGCCAATCACACTCCAAAAACAGCTCTTTCTGGGTTCTTCCCGTTAAAACCGGAGCTCCCAGAAGGTGTGAACCACCAGAGCTCTGACCAGAAATGAGCTCCTCAGAGGAACCTTCAGTAAACATTAAACCGCCTGCTGTTATTTCCTCAGATTGTTGGAGCTGCGTTTAGTTTCTTGGCAGGTTTTAGATTCTTATAAACACAGTTTAAAGAGACTCATTGTTTTCTGAGAGACTGAATCTAGGAGCAGAACTTCACAGTGAAGCTCCAAATCATTCATTTTGAACAAACTCTGAGTTTCTTGGGACTTGTTCAGGGTTTTCTGGGACTTCTTTAGAGTCGTTTGGGACCAGATTTAACTAATTCTGGAGCATTTTTAACATGTTTGGAGAAGTTTTGAGTAGTTTTGAACAGGTTTCAAGTCTTTGTGGACAAATATTTACTCGTAATGGATAAAGTCTGAATCAGTTTGGATGATTTTTCAGTAATTTAGGACACATTTACAGTCACTGAGCACAAGTTTCAATTCATTATAGAAAACTTTGAAGTCATTCACTACAATTAAAGTAGTTTTGGACAAATTTCAACTTGTTTTACAAGTTATTTTAGACATTTATTTTAGTCATTGTTGGCATTCCTTCCTTCCTTCCCTCCTTCCTTCTTGTGATTTGGGCAAAACTAGCTAATAGAAGAGGCTGTGACCAAATTAAAGCTGAACTTCTTTAACTTCTTGTCCTTGTATTGATCATTTCTGGTGTCTTTCCTGTCCCCAGACACGTGTTATGTTCTGTCCTTCGCCATCATCATGCTGAACACCAGCCTCCACAATCCCAACGTGAGGGACAAACCTGGCGTTGATCGATTCATCTCCATGAACCGAGGCATCAACGAGGGTGGCGACCTGCCAGAGGAGCTGCTCAGAGTACGACCGGCTGCACTCTGCTGTCTGCTTTCGTTCTGAGGCATTTTTTTTTGCTTATTCTTCTGTCTTTTCTCTTTCAGAATCTGTATGAAAGCATCAAAAACGAGCCTTTCAAGATCCCCGAGGACGATGGCAATGACCTGACGCACACCTTCTTCAACCCCGACAGAGAGGGCTGGCTGCTGAAGCTGGGTGAGATGAAGTCTCGTTCATTATCGAGAAGTGATTTCTGTTCTTTGTGCTGTGATTAAACCTCCTGCCTCTCCGCCTCCACTGGAGTTATCGCCGTCGTGGCGTCCAGACGTTACAGCCACACTTTCACCGATGGATGTCTGATATGTTCTTCTGCATGGCGGGGCCTCAGATCTGTGTCACTAATATGAAATCTCTCCTTCTCTTCCTCCTCCATGTCTCTCTGTTTGTCTCTAAATCCTCTGGTTCCTTCTGTCTCTGCTTCTTCCTGCGATTTCCATCCTCTCCTGCTGCTGCTTCTTTTCCCAGGAGGTATGTACTCACGGAGTGTTTTTAAAGAAAACCTGTAGAAAACATGTTGTGTAGTTTAGTTTTGTTTTGGTAGATTGTAGAGAAGGATCTGGGGATGCACGCTGTGGGATTTCTGCTGATAATTAATCAGTCTTTAAACCTGTGCACATGAAAACCAGGAACATACATGTGATATAAGCTCACGGAACAGTATCCAAAACCATCCTTGTGACGACACAAACACTCCCTCAGTGTGTATTGGTACGGTCCAGCCATAAGCACAAAACACAGAAATATTAAACTGGAATATTAAGACTTTTTTTTACCTTTTTACTCAAAAAATCAAAAGCAACAACCAAAAAGGTTAAAAATTCAACTGGAAGACAGATTATTTATTTACTGGACATTTAAGGCAGAGACCCTGCAGAGTTATTATTCTAACTGATGCAGGCAACCTAAGAAGAAATAATGTCAACGTCAAAAACTAGTGTTTTTACAAACAGAAATTTGTCCCTAGACAGACTTTAAGTAACGAAGATCAGCTGTAGTTCCTGGTTGGTCCACCAGGTGGAGCCCCTCCTGTTTAATCCTGTAGAGACCAGAGGAGGCGTCACTCAGACTACAGTTAAAGCAGAGAGCATTATTGGAGTTTAGCTAGTAAAGGGGCACCACAACAAAGACTTCTGAGGAGGTTAATGACCTCCAACCAGAACTCAGGTGCTTAAGACAAACTAGGGTTGACTCAGATGGCATGAAGTATCCTGGTGGCGTATCTAACAGGGATGCTTTCCTTAACTAAATCTAATCCACTATTGATTAATTGTGCTGATTATTGACTCACTCCGAAACCTGTGTGACGACAGGATGTAAACAAAAGGTCAAAAACATTTACTCTAGCGGTTGGAGCCCTGAAGCAGCTGTGGAAGTCCACCATGTTGAACAAACAATAACAAGCAGCTGAAGTAAACAATGAAAACAACAACCTCAGGGTGTTAACAACACAATGACTCTGGAAGCAGGAAAGCCTCTGGTAGCTCCTCCTCTGACTGGATTACATTTGTTGTTTTTGTGCCATTTTAGTATCTTTTTGTGTCATTTTCATACTGTTTTTGTGTGCTTTTTGTTATTTTTTGTGTTGTTTTAGTATCTTTTTGTGTCATTTTAGCATCTTTGTGCATCATTTCTGTGTCAATTTTGTCTTTGTGTCATTTTCTTGTAATTTTAGCATCTTTTTCTTTTAGCATTTTTTATGCCATTTCTGTGTCAGTTTTGTGCCTTTTTGTTCCATTTTAGCACCTTTTTGTGTCATTTTTGCATCTTTTTTGTGTCAGTTTCCTGTCTTTTTGTTCCAGTTTAGGATCTTTTTATGTCCTTTTAGCGTCTTGTGTGTGAGTTTTTTTGTCATTTTAGCTCGGCTGTACATCCATTCAGAGGAGGAGTTATCAGTTGCTTTCCTGCTTCCAAAGTCTCAAAAGTTACCTTGACAAGCCACTGTTCAGGAAAAGCTTGTTATTTTTGTTTTTATAACATACCTGATTTCCTCGTGCACTAGTTTTTTTTAGATTATTTCTGCACCGCTGCATGCTGGGAGCTGCAGATAAAACACTACACATATTCACATTCATTTGGAGAAAACAAGAAAACTACTAAAATGAGCTCATAAAAGATATTTATTTTGTAATTGTAACATTTTCTGCCCGTGCATCCCTCGTAGTTTCCCGTAGTTTGGCCTTTCTTGGCTTTCCTGTCGCTCATGGTTTCTGTTTCTGTGTTTCAGGGGGACGAGTTAAAACCTGGAAACGTCGATGGTTCATCCTCACAGATAACTGCCTTTATTACTTTGAATACACCACAGTAAGTGTTGGTGGAGATTCTTTCACTTTGTTCTAGACAGACGGTACTTTCTGAGAAGCTCTTGTTTCTATTCTTATTCTGTGATTTAATTGTGGTAGTTTTAGAATATTTGGATTGAAAAGAATTTTTTTAATGTCAGAAATTAACCTGTAAAAAACCCAGTAACCCAGTAAAAAAAGTCAGACCCAAACTAAGACACGTTACAAGAAGACGGCATTGAAGTCTGAAGAAGTGGAACAGCAGATAAGTGGTGTAGCTGAGAAAATGTTCTCAGTTTTTCAAAATAAAAGCCCGAACGTTGCGCCAACAGGATAAAGAACCTCGAGGAATCATTCCTTTGGAAAACCTGAGCATCCGGGAGGTAGAAGACCCCAGAAAACCTGTGAGTTTGTGTTTTTACTCAACACTTTGCTTAGATGTAATTACTTTTTTCTGTAATTTCTGCATGTTGGTGTCCACATATTGTATTTTTTTGTGTCATTTTAGCATCCTTTTGTGTCATTTTTGTGTCTTTTTGTTGAGGATCTTTTGTATAATTAGATGTAATAACTTTTCTGTAGTTTCTGCATGCTGATGTCCACATATTGTAAGTCTTTTGTGCCAACAGAACTGCTTTGAGCTCTACATCCCCAACAACCGCGGCCAGCTGATCAAGGCCTGTAAGACGGAGGCTGATGGGAGGGTGGTGGAGGGAAACCACATGGTTTACCGGATCTCCGCTCCCACACCTGAGGAGAAGGACGAGTGGATCCACAGCATCAAGTAGGAACCAAACACACCTGGTTTAGACTGAACAGCTGCTGCTGGTGAAAGTTAAATAAAGAGATGAGCAGAATATAGCGATGACTGATCAGAATCACCTGAAGCTGCTTCTCTTTCTGCTCATTTATTGTCTATTTATTTTTAATGAAAAAAGCGCCACCTGGTGGTCTGAGGTGTCACTCCATCAATATGAATTAAATGAAAAATGGGCCCTGAAACTCTATGATTTATTGTAATGATAGGTATTATTGTTGTTATTATTTACTGTAATAATAAGAACGATTATTGTTATTACAGTAAATAGTAATTATAATAATAATGAAATTGTAATTTATTGTTGTAAAATTAATAGTAACAACACTAATTCTTCTTCTTCTTCTTCTTATTATTATTATTACAATAAATAATTATGATTTCAAACCCATTTTCATAACAATAATAGCAGCAACTATAATAATGGTAAACTGTTATTATTTTTTAAAATAATAATGCCGTTATTATTTATTTATTATTATAAATGATAACGATAATTATTATTATCATTATTGATTTTAATAATACTAATAAAATTATTATTATTATTATTATTATTATTATTATTATTATTATTATTATTATTATTATTATTATTAATAATAATAATAATAATAATAATAATAATAATAATAATAATAATAATAGTAACATATTCACAATAATAATAATTATTATTGTTATTATTTATAATAGTAATAATTGTTGTTTTATTACAGTAACAATAATAATAATAATAATAATACATTTTTTATAATTATAATAATAAAATTGTTATTTATCGTAGTAATAATGATTATTATTGTTCTTATGTTCTTATGATAAATAATTATGGTTTCAAACCCATTTTCATAACAATAATTATTATAATAATATTTGTTGTAATTTTAAAATAATAATTACAATATTAATACTAATAATATATTCACATAATTTTGATGATTCATAGATACACAATCATGTTTTAATTTCACGTTTGGGTTGTTGCTTTGGATTTCTGTGTTAAAAAACAATTAAACAGTTATTAAACTAATACAAATCTAATAAAATAATAATAAATTATTATTTTTAAAATGCTCTAAATTAGTGAATTTTTCTAGATTTTATCTCCATAATGAATAACTCTGTAGGGTTTCTGCATTAATATAGTCAAGTAAACAGATAATTGTCTTTTAATAATAGTTTTGTTTCTTTATTCTATAGATTGTTCAATTCAATTCAATTTTATTTATATAGCGCCAATTACAGTCAAATTGTCTCGAGACGCTTTACAGAACCCATATGCCTGAACCCCCAGAGCAAGCCAAAAGGCGAGAGTGGCAAGGAAAACACCCTTTTAACAGGGAAAAAAAACTTCGAGCAGAACCCGGCTCTAATGTGGGGGGACCCATCTGCCTGCTGGCCGGGTGGGTTGAGAGGGACAGAAGAGGTAGAAAGGTAGAGATAGAGGGTTAAAGATAGAGGGTTAGAGGTAGAGAGGTAGAGGGGTAGAGATAGAGGGATGGAGGTAGAGGGGTAGAGATAGAGGGGTAGAGATAGAGATAGAGGGATACAGATAGAGGGGTAGAGATAGGGAGGTGGGGGGTGGGACACAAGGACCATAAAACACAGCCACACATCTGAAGCATCCAGCATCCAGCTCTGGGACCAGGGACACTCGGAGAAAGGACACAGAAAGAAACAGAGTGAATGTAATGCAATAATGGTATATATAGTAAATACATAGGTAGTTAGAGAAGGGCTCAGTGCATCCAGAGAGGTTCCCCAGCAGCCTAGGCCTATAGCAGCATAACTAGGGGCAAACTAAAGGGACGTCAAGAGGGGAAGTCAGTTTTGCAAATGAAAACACCAGCTCACCCCGTCAGGGTCACCCAGTCAGCCCTAACTATAAGCTTTGTCGAAAAGGAAGGTTTTAAGCCTGGTCTTAAAAATAGAGAGGGTGTCCGCCTCCCGAACCCAAACTGGGAGCTGGTTCCACAGGAGAGGAGCTGATAACTGAGGCTCTGCCTCACATTCTACTTTTAGAGATTCTAGGAACAACAAGTAAGCCTGCAGTCTGAGAGCGAAGAGTTCTGCTAGGATAATATGGTACTATCAGGTCTTTAAGATATGATGGAGATTGGTTGTTAAGAGCTTTATATGTCAGAAGAAGGATTTTGAATTCTATTCTAGATTTAACAGGGAGCCAATGAAGAGAAACCAATATAGGAGAAATATGATCTCTCTTGCTAACTCCCGTCAGTACTCTGGCTGCAGCGTTTTGGATCAGCTGTAGATGTTTCAGAGAGCTATTGGGACAACCTGATAATAAGGAATTACAGTAGTCAAGCCTAGAAGTAACAAATGCATGGACTAGTTTTTCTGCATCACTCCGAGACAGGATGTTCCTGATTTTCACAATATTTCTCAGGTGGAAAAAGGAAGTCCTACAGATTTGTTTTATGTGTGAGTTAAAGGACATGTCCTGGTCAAAGATAACGCCGAGGTTCCTCACAGTAGTACTGGAGGCCAATGTAATGCCATCCAGAGGAACTATATGCTTTGAAAGCAATTCTCTAAGATGTTTGGGGCCAAATACAATGACTTCAGTCTTGTCTGAATTTAGTAGTAAGAAATTATAGGTCATCCAGGTCTTTATGTCCTTAAGACAATCTTGCAGTCTAGCTAGCTGATTAGTTTCATTTGGCTTCATAGATAAATACAATTGAGTGTCGTCAGCATAACAATGGAAATTAATACAGTGCTTCCTAATAATGTTGCCTAAGGGAAGCATGTATAATGTGAACAGTATTGGTCCTAAGACAGAACCCTGAGGAACTCCATGATTAACCCTAGTATGCTCAGAAGAGTCATTGTTGACATGCACAAACTGGAACCTGTCTGATAAGTAGGATTTAAACCAGTCCAGTGCTGTCCCTTTAATGCCAATAGAATGTTCTAGTCGCTGTAATAAAAGTTTGTGGTCGATTGTATCGAATGCTGCACTAAGGTCCAATAAAATAAGTATAGAGACCAGTCCATTATCTGACGCTATGAGAAGGTCATTAGTAACTTTCACCAGAGCTGTTTCTGTGCTATGATGCACTCTGAAGCCTGACTGAAACTCTTCAAACAGGCTATTCCTTTGTAAATGTTCATATAATTGATTTGCAACTGTTCTTTCCAGAATTTTAGAGAGAAATGGGAGGTTGGAAATTGGTCTATAGTTGGCTAAAACATCTGGATCTAGAGTGGGCTTTTTAAGTAAAGGTTTGATTACAGCAACCTTAAAAGCCTGTGGTACATACCCTGTTACTAGAGAGAGATTAATCAGATCTAACATTGAGGAATTAATTAAAGGTAAAGCCTCTTTGAACAGTCTAGTTGGGACAGGATCTAAAAGACATGTTGATGGTTTGGATGTAGAAACTATTGAAATGAGTTCAGAGAGATGTATGGGGGTGAAAAATTCTAAATATCCATCTGGTCTTACAGCCAATTCTAAAGTATCTGTACTCGATGATACATCTGTGACATTTGCAGGAAGGGCCAGATTAATTTTTTCTCTAATCGTAATAATTTTATTTGTAAAGAAGCTCATGAAGTCGTTACTGCTCAAAGCTAAAGGAATACAAGTTTCAACAGAGCTCTGACTCTTTGTCAGCCTGGCTACAGTGCTGAAGAGAAACCTGGGGTTGTTCTTGTTGTCCTCTATTAAAGATGAATAATATGTTGTCCTGGCATTACGAAGAGCTTTTTTATAAATTACTAGACTTTTTTTCCAAGCTACATAAACTTCCTCTAAATTAGTGGAGTACCACTTCCTTTCCAGCTTTCGGGACGCCTGCTTTAAAGTCCGCAGCTGGGAATTATACCAAGGAGCAGGTCCTCTCTGAGATAGAACTTTCTTTTTTACAGGTGCAACACTATCAAGTGTTGTACGCAGTGAGGCTGCAGCATTATTAACAATATAATCCACTTCTGTGGGGGTAAAATTATAATATTTCCCTTCCATTATATCAGTAAGTGGTGCTGGACTAAATAGAGAGGGTATTATTTCCTTAAATTTAGTCACCGAATTGTGAGACAGACATCTACTGTAATGATATTTATTCTTAACTCCTATACAATCTATTGTTGTAAATTGAAATGTTACCATAAAATGGTCAGAAAGAAGAGGGTTCCGGGGAAATACTGTTAACTGTTTGATTTCTATGCCATAAGTCAGAACGAGGTCAAGGGTATGATTAAAACTATGAGTTGGTTTATTTACATGTTGAGAAAACCCAATTGAGTCTAATATTGAATTAAACGCAGTCGTAAGGCTGTCACTGTCCACGTCAACATGAATGTTGAAGTCACCCACAATAATGATTTTATCTGAGCTGAGCACTAAATCAGATAAAAAGTCTGAGAATTGAGATAAAAACTCAGAGTAAGGAGCAGGAGGACGATATACAACAACAAATAAAACTGGTTTCTGAGCTTTTAAATCTGGATGAGAGAGACAGAGTAAGATTTTCAAATGAACTGTAACTAGGTTTAGGTCTCTGGTTCATTTTTAAGCTAGAGAGGTAAATTGCTGCCACTCCTCCTCCTCGGCCCGTGATTCGAGGAACATGACAGTTAGTATGACTAGTAGGAGTTGATTCATTTAGACTAACATATTCTTCCTGCTGCAACCAGGTTTCAGTCAAACAGAACAAATCAATCTGGTTATCAGTTATCAAATCATTTACTAACAGAGATTTAGACGAGAGAGATCTAATATTTAACAGACCACATTTAATTGTCCTGTTTCTTCGCTCAGTTGAAATAGTGGTATTAATTTTAATTAGATTTTTATGGTTACTATGTCTTTTGTTTAGTTTTGATTTGCTTAATTTATTGAATTTTGGTGGTCGGGGGACAGACACAGTCTCAACAAAGCTAAGTGATTTACTGGAGGGTGACAGCTGAGAGGAAACTGCAGAGAGGTGTGGAAGACTACAACTCTGCATCCTGGTCTGAACTCTGGGTTGTCATGCTTTAGGAGTTCTAATAAAATCAGCCATATTCCTAGAAATGAGAGCTGCACCAGCCAAAGTGGGATGGATGCCGTCTCTCCTAATCAGACCAGGTTTTCCCCAGAAAGAGCTCCAATTGTCTATAAAGCCAACGTCGTTGTTGCTGTTGATTTATTTGTAAATAATAAAAAAAACGACTCAATATTCAGCTTCATATTTCTGTATTTTGTGCTTGAGTTGCTTAGATTTTGTTCAAAATTTCATGCTTTCTACCTGCGTCTGGACCACACCTGTACCTTTTACCTGTGTGCTCTGACGCTCCGCCTTCTGTCCAGGTCGGCCGTCAGCGTGGATCCATTCTACGAGATGCTCGCCGCCAGGAAGAAGCGTATTTCTCTGAAGAAGAAGGAGGAGCAGCCGTAGATCTCAGCCTCGTCCTCTTCCCGTCTTCCTCCATTCCTGCTCCTCAACTTCCTGTTCGGACGTTTCGTTAACCTCCTCCTCTTCCTGCTGCGAGGATTTCCTGTTAGCCCGACCTTCTGGTTCTCACACTACCGCTGTTAAACACTAAACTCAGTCTTAACTTCTAACACGCCGTTCTGTCACTCAGCTTCAGGTAAAAACTCTTCGACCACATTCACACTGGAGATGATCAGATCCTCATGAAGGATTTAAAAACATTGTTTCAGGTGGAAACTAATTCAGAGAAGTTCGATATATTTCCAAAGCACAAAAGTGAAGAAGTAAAACAATGAAAGACAAAACTGAATAAAACTCCTAAAATAATACAAATAAAACAACACAATAATACATAAAGACAGGATGTCCACTTAGATCAGGAGAGTCAAACTCATCTTAGTCCAGGTTCCACATCCAGTCCAGTTTGATCTCCAGTGGACCAGACCAGTAAAACCAGTAAAACCACAGCAGAATAACCTATAACTAACTACAACTCCTAATGGTTCCTTTGTTTTAGTGCAGAAAAAGTACATTCTGAAAATATTCACATGTAAACAAGACAAAATATTCCCAAAATGACAAAAATGTGACTAAAAAGTTACAAAGCGACAAAAAATTGACAAAAACTAGACAAAATATTGCAAAAACAAGATAGAAAATGACAAAAACGAGACACAAGATGAAAGAAAACTAGACAAAATATTCCAACAACTAGACACAAATTGACAAAAATGAGACAAAATATTACAAAAATGAGACACAAAAGAACAATGAACAATCTAGTATTTTACTTTCTGATCAAAACAACTTGTCATGGTCTAGAAATGATTTTAAATTTATAGTTTTACTAATTTACAATCTGCAGTTAATGTCTTCTCTGTAATTTTTACACTTTAAGTACTGGATTGGACCCTGTGGAGGGCCGCTTTTGGCCCGTGGGCCGCATGTTGGACACCCCTGGTCTAAAGGCTTCATGTCAAATTTAGATTTATAGCGAAGTGTTATTCAATCAACAGTTTTCTTCTGTCTAAAAATAATTTTTTATGTCCAAAATGATTCATACCATTGAGCTTGCCACAAATGTTCAATAGGAGTTCTTCTCATTTCAGCTTTTATAGCAGCATGAACGTTCAGAAGGAAATCTGGAGATGCTAATTGATCTGCTCTGGTGTGGATGTGGTTCCTGTTTGTTCTGGGTAGCAGTGGCTCATGAAGTCCTCGTTAATTCTAGGTTCAATAATGAGGTTTTCCACTGCAGGAACTTCTGAAGCTTTGAGCGTGTTCGGACCTTAACAACAAAAACCACCTGTAGAATCTCTTTAAGTGCCATTTTCAGGTGAGATAAACGGACCTAAAAGTTAAATCTGGAGAAGACAAAAGGCTCGGTTTGTCTGTTCTGGTTGCAGTTTTCTCCCCCAGCATATAAACTTCTCTGTTTCCTGCATCACTAATAGTATTTGTTGTTTTGCTGCTCTTTGTTGGATTCTGTGCCGCAACAGAAACTGAAAAACTGAGATTCCTGCAGTGGAAATGATTTAGAAAATGCCTTTTTCTTTTTTTGTGTTAATGTGAATTCAGTATTGAAACACTGGGTTTTAAGTTCACATCACTGCTGAGGTACTGTGAGGAAAAAACGTCATTTACTGTATATTTCCACAACGCTTTTATCGCCAAGAGGCGTAAAGTTAGCGGAGACGCTTTAATAAGCAGTTTACCGAGACGATACTTTAACTTTAGCATGTTTCTGAACATGTCCGAGCAATAGCCGAAGTAGAAACTAGTCTGGAGGCTTGTTAACGAACCCTTAATAACACTAATACTGAGCAGTTTGTTCATCATCAGACGTTAGCTGTTAGCATGCCACACCTGTCTCACCTGTCCGTTTAGGAATCACAAAGGCAGCTCATCACGATGTACACTTTCTGTAAATAGACGTTAGCATATTTGTTTACGACACACATAGAAATGATTTAATTTATTCTTTATCTTTTGTTCAGATCTGATTTTTGTACGAGCTACTGTATGCATTACTGCATGTCGACCAGCGGGGGCGTCGCTGGTTACGCTAGTGCACTGATTTGAGAAGTGTTAGTGTTCTTTGTTGACTGCATAAACTGCAAAAACTGCATTTATACTTCCGTTCAAAGGTTTGAGGTTGCTTAGAAATGTCAAAAGCAGTTTTTTCCCCCAATGAATCTAAAACCCAGATCTGGACGCCTGGAATCCAGGCGTCCAGATTCTGAATGACTGTTCTAGCTGGAAACGGCTGATTTTTATTGGTTAATTCAGACTAGAGGGTTAGGGTTAGCGCTAAGACTGGTATTATTCCTGATTAGCACATAGCAGGGGATATCTGGAGATTTTAGAACTTCTCACCATGTTTGGGCTCAATGGAAAGCAATCAAAGCTCCTCAGAAGCCAGTCGCTTCTATTTTTGAGCCTTAGATTAATGCAAAATTCCATGAAACTGACTGTTCTAATGCTACATTGAGTTTTCATGGAAACCCCGAACTGTTGAACGGTGGTGCAATGAAGAAGTCGTTGAGGTTCTTTTTAGTTTTTCTCTTTGACTAAATCTGAAGCACAAAGTAGAGATCAGCGATTGGCTGTCCACAACAAGGAGCACTAACGGACGTTCATTATCTAATAGTAAAAGTCTAATAATGAATCGGTTTAGATTTGTGTCCAGTGATAGATTCTTTTGCTTGACAGTTCCTGAACTCGTAGTTTGATGAATCGGCTTCTTAGCTGGTAGGAAGATTAAACCGTCTACTGCACTTTATCAATTTTAGCATTTTGGAGAAAATGCTGTTACTCTGACTGACGATACTCTGAGGCCAGCGTTAAACTGACAGCGTCTGCGAGTGTACGGAGGTCTGCCAGATGGAAGCTTCGTCGTCTATGAATTCACAAATGTCCGACATATACGGCGACAACGCTACGAGGGCAACGGTGGCCATGCATGGACTACGTAGATCCATCCAACCGCAATCGACCGCAACAGGAAAATAGTAAAATAATTATCAGGAATGTTTTTGATTATGAATCTTCCCAGTATTGGACATTAGATAGACAATATAAGAGCTTAATTCAGACTACAGGGTTAGGGTTAGCACTAAAACTGGTATTATTCCTAATTAGCACATAGCATGAGATAGCTGGAGATTTTAGAACTTCTCACCATGTTTGGGCTCGATGGAAAGCTTAATTTGTAAATAATTTCTGCCATAGCGAACACGAAACTTACGTGGCTGATCAGCTGTGATTGAAAAAAATTTCAGATATTTTGCACTTTTCCAATTAAGTTTGTTGTTATTAACAGATTATCTAAATAAAACAACTTAAATTACTTAGATTAGCAAGGGATATCTGGATATTTTACAACTTATCACCATGTTTGGGCTCGATGGAAAGCAGTTAAAGCTCTTCAGTTCTATTTTTGAGCCTTAAATTAATACAAAATTTTAAAAAACTGCCCAGATTTTGCAAAAAGATGTTTTCCCGCTCTTTGAAGGTTTTGTTTTTAAATTGAGCTCAGAATGAAAACTAAACTTTTAAAGTCAACCGCTTCCATTTTTGAGCCTAAAATTAATTCAAAATTCAGCAAAACTGCCTGAAATGTTTTTTTCGCGCTTTTGAGGTAGTGTTATTTTTTTTTGTTTTTTTAAATTGAGCTTAATTTCTAAATAGGTTCTGCCGTAGTGAACACTAAACTCACATGACTGGAAAAATGTCAGAAAGGTTGCATTTTTCCAATTATTAGTGAGGCTTTTTGTTATAATTAACCGATTAGCGAAATAAACCAACTTAGATTAGCACGGGATATCTGGAGATCTTAGAACTTCTCACCTTGTTTGGGCTCAATGGAAAGCAGTCGATGCTCTTCCCAAGTCCTGCAGCGACTACTTTAATTACAACTATGATTAATTATGAATTATTTAGACATGGAAGATGGAGAATCTCTTAAAAACAAACTTTTCCTGGTTCTTGCAGTTGACTCGCTTGTGAAATTTCGAGCGACTGAAGTTCCGTCTTGCAGACTCGTGGAAGCAGAAAGCATGAATTTACCCTCTCTAGTGCCCTCTACTGGTAGAATCTCTCACTGCAATATGCTGAAGGATGGACTCATTACCACCACCTTCTGGTGAGTTCTCCACCAACATGTACTGTATCTGCTGATCCTCCTGTTCTCAGACAGATCTGGGGTTGCCTTCTTTCTCCACCAGACGTTCTTCTTCCATGTTCTGTCTGTCTGTAGGCCTTCGCTTTCTGGGGATTCTTGAAGTGCAAAGTTGCCAAAAAAAAATTCTTTTTTTTCCCATTTAAACACTAAACGGATCAGAACGAAGCTGTTTCTCCGATTCCCTCTCACCCCCAGAGCCGCCTCCTTCAGAAAACGTCTTTATTTTGTATTTATTTATTTTTGTCGACTGTGAGGTGAAGATGGATAAATCATCTGTAAATGTAGCAAAAGGAAAAACCACGATGCATCGGTGCCAGTAAACTCCTGTGTAACAATAAAAGGTAAACAGAGATAACCAGCTGCTGCTCCAACTCTTTATTTCACAAGTTTTATTTCAGATTTAACCTGAAAATTAGAATCTGGACGTTGAGCAGCTGCAGCAGCATCTGGGTGAGTATTAAAAGTTGTTGATGAAGTCTTTATCAGTTAAATTTGAATGTTTGACCTGAAGATACTAAATGTTAAAGCAGTCCAGTGTTAAAATATTTAATTTCTACTACACAAAACATGAACTAAATGTGAATTAATTGTTGATTTATTGGATCACATCTGTGGTTTTTAGTGAAATTTCAACTGAAACTGAACCTGAAACAAACTACAATCAGTTGTTTGGTCTCTAAAATATCAGAAAATGTTAAAAATGTGAATCAGTTTCCTCAAATGTCTTGTTTAGTCCAAAGATCTTCAATTTACTGTCACAGATAAACCACAAAATATTCACATTTAAGGAGCTGAAATCACAGAATTTAGACCGAATACTTGAATTTTGAATATTTGACCCGATTAATTATCAAAAAAATTTAGATTTAGTCCAAAAATCTAGATTTAATAGTAGTTTGTCTTGATTTCATGCTAAAATGACATCACAACACATGGAGTTGGACTGAAACTAATAATTATTTTCAGTGTTGATCATTTTCTGAATCTATGAGTTTTTTTTAAAATTGTTTTTAAAATGTCTTTAAATGGTGAAAAATGTGGATCAGAGTTTCCTCAAATGTCTGGTTTAGTCCAAAGATCTTCGGTTTACTGTCACAGAGGAAAGAAACCAGAAAATATTCACATTGAAGAAGCTGAAATCAAACATTTTAAAGGATTAGTGACGTAAAATCAAATTATCAAACCAATTTTATTAAGTTACGACACCCTGAATTTAATTTTAAATCAATTAACACAAAAATGTAGTTTAAGTTACACACAGTATGAAGTTGATGCAGCTTTATGATGTCAACAGAACTCCCCAAAGTAACGTTTGTAGCTTGAAAAGTGTACCTAAATCAGGAAATTAGATTTATTTTCTTGCATTTAAATAGTTGATCTGTTTAATTCTTTAGGCTTTTAGGTTGAACTCTGTAAAATCAACAAGACGAGTAATTTTTACATTTTTATTTACATACTTGTGAAAGAAAAACTTCAACACAATTTGGTCTTCATTGGGACTCTGAGGCTTCTTCCTGCTAGAACTTAGTAGCACCATTCTTTATGTAAAACATCTGTTCTGATTTTGAAATTGAGGTGAAAATTGAGCCCTTTTCATTCTTAAAATGTCTAAATAGGATTTTTATACAGAACAAAGACAAATCATACATAGAACAATCAGTCATCTGCATAGCGGAGCATTTCCAGGCTTAAACCTGCAGCACTTTGATCACAAAAACAAAGGAAAAGTCAGGAAATTTGATTTATTTTCCAGCATTTAAATAGTTTATTTGTTTAAGCTTTTAGGTTGAACTCTAGAAAAACAAAAAGACAAGTAACTTTTAAATTTTTATTTACACACCTTTGAAAGAAAAACTTCAACACAACAGCAAAGTTCTGACTTACAGAAATAAACAGTCAAGGCCAGATTCAGGATTTTAGAGCACGAAACACAGCGAGGAGCTGAACTCAGTGAAAAAGTGACGAGTCCATTAAAGAACATGTAAAAAAAAAATAATAATAATAGAAAGAGTTCCCAGTTGTCCGTCGCAGATTTCCTGCTGCGGTAAAAAAAAAAAAAATCGAGGCAACAGTCAAGAAAAACGCAAAACTCTGAAACTCAAACGTTGTCTAAATACACAAACACAAAGTTGATTAAATTCTAGTTTCTTTGGTCGGTCAGCTGTATGTTTCCATGGAAACCTTCAGGAAGAGAATCCAGAGTTTCTATCAAGCTAAAGATTTGTCACCACAACAGAATCTGCTCTGATTGTCCTCAGCGTGACATGTCCCATCCAGACAAACAGGAAACACCTGGAGCTAAAAGCTAACACCTGATCCAGGAACAGTTTCAGTCTCTGGTTCCTGTTTGGGTTCAAAGGAAGGCATCGACTCTGAGAAAGAGGAAGTCAGACAGACTCCAGTGTCTTTGTTCTTCTTCGTTGGTGCCTTTAGTGACAGGGGTCAAAGGGATACCTGGCCACGCCCCCATGAAGCTCCACCTCCGACTCCGCCCAGGCGATGATGTCACCCCTCAGGTGGCTGCCGCAGGACGCCAGGTCGTAGATGTCAGCGGCACTCAGGACGTGAGACCACATGTGGAGGTCGGACATCTCGCCGACGAACGATTGAGTGGCATCGAAACGTCCTCCGAGGGTATCCTGAAGACGGAAAAATAACGGGTCAGCGTTTGTACTTTAACTACAGCACTACAGCAAAATAAATCTAGGGAAAAAAGGAAGTATAGCAAAAAAAAAAAAATTCCAGGAAAAAAAACAGAAATATTGGAAAAAAAAATAGAGAAAAAAAGAGAAATATTGCTTAAAAAAAGGGAAAAATTGCAACAAAAAAATCCAGGAAAAAAATTAAAATTTAACTTCCTAATCCTGGGAAATAAAAAGAACTCTACCAAAAAAAGAAGAAGAAAATATGTCCAAGAAAAATCCAGGAAAAACATTAAATATAGAGAAAAATATCCAGAAAAAAAACTGAAAATATATATTTAAAAATCCAGGCAACAAAAGGAAATGCAACAAAAAAGAAAAAAATATACCCCAAAAATTCCAGGAAAAAACAGAACTTGTAGCAAAAACAAAAAATCCAGGCAATAAAAAGAAATATAGCAACAAAAAAGAAGAAAATATAGCAAAAAGCATATTATGCAATGAAAGGAAATATTGCAATAAAAAATGAAGAAAATATATCAAGAAGATCCAGGAAAAAAAATATTAGCAAAAAAATATATATCAAAAAAATATCCTGGAAAAAAAAGGAAAATGTAGCCAGAAAATCCAAGAAAAAACTGAAAATATCGCAAAAGAAATCCAGGAGAAAAAAGGAAATATAGCAAAAAGAAAAAGAAGAAAATATAGAAAAACAAATCCAGGAAAAAACTGAAAATATCACAAAAAAAAATCAAGGAAAAAAATGATAGCAAAAAAATTCTGCAACAAAACATTATTTAAATGCAGATTGTAACTGAACTCGTCGAATTTGGTGTAAATTCAGAATTATTTTTCCAAGTACATGAAGTACTTGGAGAAGAATTCAACCATTCTGGATGCAAAACTCCATCAGACTGGAAGGTTAATAAAGGGTTTCTAGAAGGTTTGGACGTTCCTGGACATTAAATCCTCTCAGACTGGATTTACCTGCTCCTGTCCCAGGATGAAGACTCCTCCGGGTCGGATTGGGTGCCACGGGGCCAGGTTGGTCCCGGAGCCCCTCTGGACTCCATCCTGGTAGGCCTCCCAGTGGCCGTCCCGGGTCGACCAACTCACACAGATGTGATGCCACTTCCCATCGCTCAGAGACAGCGGCAGCGTCACCGTCTGTGGAGAGAAGTCAAGAAGGAAATCTGGTGAAGAAATTCAGGAAAGAAAAGGAAATCTACAAAAAAAATCTAGGAAAAACTGAAAATAGAGCAAAAAAAATCCAGGCAATAAAAGGAAATATAGCAAAAAATACAGGAAAAATAAGAAAATATAGCAAAAAGGGAAGAAAATATAACAAAAAAATACAGAAAAAAGAAAGTATAGCAAAAAAATACAGGAAAAAAGAAAGTATAGCAAAAAAATACAGGAAGAAAAAATATAGCAAAAAATACAGAAAAAAAAGAAAATCTAGTGGGAAAAAAAAATCCAGGAAGAAAAGAAAATATAGCAAAAAAGTACAAAAAAACTAATATAGCAAAAAAAGAAGAAAATATAGCAAAAAAATTCCAGGAAGAAAAGAAAATATAGCAAAAAATACAGGAAAAAAGAAAATATAGCAAAAAAATCCATGCAATAAAACGAAATATAGCAAAAAAGAAGAAAATATAGCAAAAAAAATTTTTCCAGGAAGGAAAGGAAACATACCAAAAAAAAATTCCAGGAAAAAAAGCAAAAAATAGCAAAAGAATTCCAGGGGGGGAAAGGAATTATAGCAAAAATATAAAAGAAAATACAGCAGAAAAATCCAGGAAAAAAATTGAAACTGGAGAAAAAAAATCCAGACAATAAAGGGAAATATAGCAAAAGAAATCCGAGGGAAAAAAGAAATATAGCAAAAAGAAAAAAGAAAATATAGATTTAAAAAAAATCCAGGAAAAAAAATGAAAATATTGCAAAAAAACAGGAAAAGGAAGAAAATATAGCAAAAAAATCTGGAGATAAATCATCACAGTGAAATAGAGAAAACTGAACAAACATCTTGTTTTTCCACCTAGAAGAAGGTAGGGTCAGAGTTTTACTGCCCCCTGGAGGACAAATCTGCTGCTGCATTCTGACCTGAAGTCATTTTAACATGATATTGTTCTTTTAAGTTTCTTAAATTCACATTTAACTGGTCAGAAAATGGGGAAAAAATAACAGCAAACACGACTAAAATAATCACATTTTATCCTGGATAAAAGGAAAATATAGCAAACAAATCCATCCAGGAAAAAAGTAAAAATAGCAACAACAAAAAAATCCAAGAAAAAATCATAAAAATCTGAGAGCAAGGGCACCAGGAAAACTTTGAAAACAATGAAATACTGTAACATTCAAAAGTTGTCAAAAAATGGTGAAAAAGCAGCAAATATCTGTAAAATAACTGATTTAAGTACAGTAACATTTTTATTTTTTACAGAGCATCATGACTTTTTTCACCCAGAAGAGATTTTTTTTTTCTTACCTGGTCGTCGATGAGCAGCTCCAAGGGGTTGTTGCCCCACTCGATCAGAACCAGCTCGTTGGATTGTCCCGGGGCCGAGTAGGAGAACGGGGTTCCCAGTCCAGGTCCAGCTCCGGCCTTCATCCGCAAACACAGAGTCAGAGCGAAGATCTCCTGCAGCAGCGTCCTCTTCAGACGGCCGTACATGTAGTTGGTCCTCATCGGGAAGCTGATCTGGAAGGCGTCCGGACTCTGAGGCTTCTTCCTGCTAGAACCTGGTGGAGTAAAAGTCCAGAGGCACCATTTAGGTAAAACATCTCTTCTGGTTGTACAGAGTTTAAAGTCGAGGTGAAAATTGAGCCTTTTTCTTTGTTAAAATGTCAAAATTTTGTTTTTATACACGGCAACGACACATCATATGTAGAACAGTCAGAAGAAATAATCCCATCAGTTTGCAGTTTGTGACTTTCGGTATCATTATTATTCTTCTAAATCAGTTTCTTGCTCCAACATCGAGCATTTTTTACAGAAAACTCTGATGCACATGAATGAGTTTGCAGGGATTTAATCTCTTTGTGGTTTCAATAGTTTATTACTTTTTTAATTTACTTTATCGTATTTGTCTTACAAGTTCTGCTTGTGTTGTTAAATTAACTCGATATTGCGACCATTTCCAGCAAAATGACAGAAGTTACCAAAAATAGATGATTTGTAGATGAAAAAACACCTAAAATGTGTTTAGAAATGCACTAAAAAAGGAACAAATTCAATTATTTCCCTATGAGCTGATGGTGACTCGTACCTGTGAGGTAAAGCTGATTCAGCATCGTCTCCAGTTTGTTGGACCTTGGTCCTGATGTTCTGTATCCGGTGTGTGGAAGGTAGCTGTGGCTGCTGTCTACTTCGTTGCTATGGTGATCTGCACTGTCGTCGTCGTGGCGGTGGCCGTTGTCATGGTCACCATCTGTGTCCTGGTGGTCGTCGTTGCGGCTGTCGTCATAGTGATCTGAGTGGTCGTCGTGGTGTTCGCCATCGTCGTCGTTGTGGTGTCCGTCGTCATGGTCGCCTTGGTGATCGTCGTGGTGTCCGTCGTCATGGTCGCCTTGGTGGTTGTCATGGTGTTCGTCTTCGTGGTGGTCGTCGTGGTGTCCGTCATGGTGTCCATCATCGTCATGGTGATCTTGGTGGTCTCCGTCATCTCCGTGGTGACCGGGGTCGCTGAGGGTGGCGCTGTGGTGATGCAGCTGGTCCTCCAGAGCGCTGATCTTCCTCTGCAGAAGCTCCTTCAGGGAGCTAGAGTAGGTGGTGGAAGAGTTCCTCTTCTGTTGGGGAAAAAACACAGAAACTAAAGACTTATACTGAGGTCAGACAAAAGCATTGTCCACCAACACTTTAACTTTGAGTCTTCTCTGGGTTTTGTTCTCTCTGCAGGTATCTCTGGTTTCATATTGGATCTCTGCTAGCTAAACCAGCCAACTAGCTGCTAGCATTAGCTTCCTCCAGTCTAGCAGCAGCAGTACTTCCTGGCTCGTAGAACTTCTATTTTAGCCCAACTGCTTTTTCAACTGCCAAGATAGAGTTTTGCGGTTGGTGTTTCCTGTATATGATGCATTACTGTTTTATTACTTTATTTATGTAAAGATTGGCGTCTGTCTGTCTGTCTGTCTGTCTGTCTGTCTGTCTGTCAGCAACATTACTCAAAAACAGACCAACGGATTTGGATGAAATTTTCAGGGAAGGTCAGAAATGGCACAAGGACCAAGTGATTAGATTTTGGCAGTGATGCAGCTTATAGTCTGGATCCACGGATTTGTTAGAGATTTCTTTATCGTTGCCAGATAGCGGCACGGCGTCACTGTAACCATGACAACAAGTGAACACTACATCAGCTGATTGTGATCCTACTACAAATCCACCACTGAGGACTTATCAGGACTTTTCCATCAGAAATGATCCAAGGAACAACTGATTAAATTGTGTGGGTGTTTCTGAGTCCCATCAATTCCTGCTGCCTGCTACATATTTATGTCACGTGATTTGGTATCTGTACATAACATACACATGCAGAACCCACACCTGTGCTCAGCAAAAGGTCATTTTGTTTGTGGGTACATCTATTAAATGGACACATTTATGGTGCCGTGATTTCTGATCATCAATAACTAATAAATAAATGCTGCATTTCTAAAATAAGAAAAGCACTCAGAGAGCAGCCCTCCTCCAAGGCCGCTCAGTTATTGGATCTTTTCAAACGGATGAAACGTTTAATAAAAAATGACCTTCCACTGAGCACAGGCATGTGTACATCTGTCTCTCTTTGTATTTTCATAGGAGAATCTCTATGTTAATTTGTCTTGTTTTAAACTCTTAGAGGACGTTATCAGTCACCTGCCGTCTCTCTTTGTCTCTTTGTGTCTTTCTAGGAGAATCTCTACGTTAATTGAAGTGTTTTCTAGCTGTTTTAGACTCTTAGAGGACGCTGTTGGTCACCTGCCGTCTGTCTTTGTGTCTCAGTAATCAGCTTTGTGGCCTTGTTCTTCTCCGTCAGGGGAGATCTCAGTAATTCCTGCTGATCTTAGAGCCTTCAGCCCGACTCTGACATCTGTCTGTGGTCACGATCCAGAACCAGAAGATCCAGAAAACATGAAACTGATAGATAACGTCTAGATAACCTTAAAGTAACCTCTGGTTCCAGAACCTCTTCCTGTGACGTCCAGCTGAAGACTCCAGAGTTTGTTCTGCCAGACGTTGATTGGATTCATCAGATTAACTCGTTTATTGTCTAAAGAGCTGCAGCTCAGAATCAAACTATGGACCAGCGCTGATGACAAACAGGCGGATAAACAAGGACAAACAACAACAACAACAGTCCAACTGAACTCTGTCTTTATCAGCCCAGTTCTATCACAATTCTGTTTAAAAACATCTGCTGTTTGTTTTTCTGGTTTTTGTCTGGTTTCTTTCTTTCTTTGTTTTTTACAGGCAGGATGCCCTTTTCTTTCTTTCTTCTTTAGTTTTTACCAGCAGGTCGTCCTGTTTATTTGTTTACCTTCAGGTTGTCTTTTTTTGTTTTCTTGCAGGTGGTCTCTTTTGTTTGTTTGTTTGTTTGTTTGTTTACCTGCAAGTTGTCCTGTTTCTGTTGTTTGTTTATCTGCAGGTTGTCCTTTCTGTTTGTGTGTGTGTTTGTTTGTTTGTTTGTTTGTTTGTTTACCTGCAGGTTGTGTTGTTTGTTTGATTGTCTGTTTGTTTGTTTACCTGCAGGTTGTCTTGTTTGTTTGATTGTCTGTTTGTTTGTTTACCAGCAGGTTGTCCTGTCTGTTTGTTTGTTTATTTGTTTGTTTACCTGCAGGTTGTCCTGTCTGTTGGTTTGTTTGTTTACCTGCAGGTTGTCCTGTCTGTCTGTTTGTTTGTTTACCTGCAGGTTGTCTTGTTTGTTTGTTTGATTGTCTGTTTGTTTGTTTGTTTACCTGCAGGTTGTCCTGTCTGTTGGTTTGTTTGTTTACCTGCAGGTTGTCCTGTTTGTTTGTCTGTCTGTTTGTTTGTTTATTTACCTGCAGGTTGTTTGTTTGTTTGTTTGATTGTCTGTTTGTTTGTTTACCTGCAGGTTGTCCTGTCTGTTTGTCTGTTTGTTTGTTTACCTGCAGGTTGGCCTGTCTGTTTGTCTGTTGGTTTGTTTGTTTACCTGCAGGTTGTCCTGTTTGTTTGTTTGTCTGTTTGTTTGTTTGTTTGTTTGTTTGTTTACCTGCAGGTTGGCCTGTCTGTTTGTCTGTTGGTTTGTTTGTTTGTTTACCTGCAGGTTGTCCTGTTTGTTTGTCTGTCTATTTGTTTGTTTGTTTATTTACCTGCAGGTTGTGTTGTTTGTTTGTTTGTTTGATTGTCTGTTTATTTGTTTACCTGCAGGTTGTCCTGTCTGTTTGTCTGTTGGTTTGTTTGTTTACCTGCAGGTTGTCCTGTTTGTTTGTCTGTCTGTTTGTTTGTTTATTTACCTGCAGGTTGTGTTGTTTGTTTGTTTGTTTGTTTGTTTGATTGTCTGTTTGTTTGTTTACCTGCAGGTTGTCCTGTCTGTTTGTCTGTTTGTTTGTTTGTTTATTTACCTGCAGGTTGGCCTGTCTGTTTGTCTGTTGGTTTGTTTGTTTACCTGCAGGTTGTCCTGTTTGTTTGTTTGTCTATTTGTTTGTTTGTTTGTTTACCTGCAGGTTGGCCTGTCTGTTTGTCTGTTGGTTTGTTTGTTTGTTTACCTGCAGGTTGTCCTGTTTGTTTGTCTGTCTGTTTGTTTGTTTGTTTATTTACCTGCAGGTTGTGTTGTTTGTTTGTTTGTTTGATTGTCTGTTTATTTGTTTACCTGCAGGTTGTCCTGTCTGTTTGTCTGTTGGTTTGTTTGTTTACCTGCAGGTTGTCCTGTTTGTCTGTCTGTTTGTTTGTTTATTTACCTGCAGGTTGTATTATTTGTTTGTTTGTTTGATTGTCTGTTTGTTTGTTTACCTGCAGGTTGTACTGTCTGTTTGTCTGTTTGTTTGTTTGCTTGTTTGTTTATTTACCTGCAGGTTGGCCTGTCTGTTTGTCTGTTGGTTTGTTTACCTGCAGGTTGTCCTGTTTGTTTGTTTGTCTGTTTGTTTGTTTACCTGCAGGTTGTCCTGTTTGTTTGTCTGTCTGTTTGTTTGTTTGTTTGTTTACCTGCAGGTTGTGTTGTTTGTTTGTTTGTTTGATTGTCTGTTTGTTTGTTTGTTTGTTTACCTGCAGGTTGTCCTGTTTGTTTGTCTGTCTGTTTGTTTGTTTGTTTATTTACCTGCAGGTTGTGTTGTTTGTTTGTTTGTTTGATTGTCTGTTTATTTGTTTACCTGCAGGTTGTCCAGCCTCTCCTTCAGGGCCTGCAGCATTCTCTCCATCTGTTCCGGTGATGATGAAATGTCTCCGGGTGTCGTCGGCTGTTTCTCCTTCGTCCGCTGGTTTCCCGCGTCAGCCCGCGTACCGCTGTAGTGCGTCGGCGCGTCTGGTATCAGGTTTCCATGGTGACCCTTCTGGTTGCCGTGGCGGCCGTCGTCAGGGAAGGGGCCGTGGTGCGGCGGCGCGGCGTGCAGCCGGTCGTGGCCGAAGCCCTCACACAGGCCCAGCTTGGCGGTGAGCTCCCGGATGGTCTCCCTCTGGTCCAGGATGGTCTCCTTCTGCTGCACCAGGCTCTCCCTCAGCGCCAGGATGGTGGCCTTGGCCTCCTCGCTCGCCCCCCACCAGCCAGCAGGGGGGGCGCTCTGATGCCCCGCCGCCGCAGGGAAGCAGGACGGGTCGGCGTCCACGGGGACCGGGGTGCACAGGAAGCGGGGCTGGGCGGCCTGGTCGAAGCCGGAGGAGGAGGCTGAAGGACGGAGAAGAAGAGAGAAGAGCAGCAGCAGCAGAGAAGAAGTCCTCAGGATCACCTCCATCTTCAGCAGCAAGAAGATTCAGATCAGTTCAGAAGGAACAGCAAAGAAGAACGAGACTTCTGAGCATCAGGAGGAAACATCAGCAGAGATCTCCGTCCATCAGTCAGCTGTGGAGTTATCCTCCAGGTTCAGAGAAGACAAGAAGACACCTGCAAAACAAAACCCAGATATTAGAATAAACAAAGTCTAAAGCGGTCACAGGATCAGTTTATCCTCCTGTCTTCACTGTCTGTAAAAAGTCCAGAAACCTGCAAAACAAATCACTAAATGTTAGAAAAGCTGTTTTAATTACTCCCACAAAAGTTGGACACAAATCCCAGCTGCATTTTTCTTCCCTTATCTCGTTAACCTTCCTGTTGTCTTCATTAACGGGCACCAAAAATATTGTTTCCTTGTTTGAAAAAAAATCTGCCAAAAAATTCCCCACATTTCTGAAAATTTGCAAAACCTTCAGGAAGAAAATTCCAATAATTCCTTAAAAGTTTCCCTTAAAAATTTTATTTAAAGAAAACTAATTTGGCAAGAAAATTTAAAAAATGAGCAAAATTCTTCCCAAAAAATCCTAAAAATATCTAGTGATTCCATATATATCAGTAAAACTTCTGTTTTCTTTCACATAAAAATCAACCAAAATCCAGTGATTTTTATGTGAATGTTCTTAAGAAACATTTTTAACATTTCTTTTTTTCCACCAATAAATGTTAAAAGATTTCCCAAAAATGTTGAAAATGAAATTGACATCAGAAGTTTCACTGTGAAAATGTTTTTTTTCCCCACATTTTCTAACTTTAAAACGGGTCAGTTTTGACCCACAGGACGACATGAGGGTGAAAGAGAGAATATTTACAATATTCAATCCTAGATTTGCATCCTCAGGTGAATAAAAACATCTCTTTTTCTCTGCTTTAGTTTCAGTTTCCTTCAACAAAAAGCTATAATTCTGACAAAGCACTTTATATTAGAAGAATAATCCACAAATGGACAAAATATTGATGAAGCGAGACTTTAACAGAAAGTTTTAGTACAAATTTCAGTTTCTGTTCTCTTCCTTTAGCTTGTTTAAAAATCATCATCTTTATTTCAGTGCAGACAAGTCGAGAAATCAGCAGGAAAAGTTAGTAGAGGCTGAAAAAATGAAAATATTAAGGTTCAGAGTGACTCAAAATGAGTCCAGAATGACTTAAATGAGTCCAAAGTTATTTTAAAAGTTCAAAATTAGTCAAAATTTGTTCACAAAATTATCCAAAATGAGCTAAATGTGTTCAAATGATCAGGATTTAAAGGACAGATAAAACCTGTTCAGGGGATAAAAATCAATGACAACAAGACAAAAACAACAAAAATGAGACTCAAAATGACAAAAATGAGACACAAAACGACTAAAACGTGACAAAAATGAGACACAAAACAACTAAAACGAGACAAAAACGACAAAAATGAGACCCCAAATGTCAAAAACGAGACACTAAACGACAAAAACGACATTAAATGACAAAAATGAGACACAAAACGACTAAAACGAGACAAAAACAACAAAAATTAGACCCCAAATGTCAAAAACGAGACACTAAACGACAAAAACGACATTAAATGACAAAAACAAGACACAAAAAGACAAAAATGAGACACAAAACGACAAAAACGAGACACGGAGTTTTAGAAAAGATAAAAGATGGAAATTCCAACTTCAGAAAGGCTCAGTGGTTCAAGAAGTTTCTTATTAAATATGTCGAATATTTAATCCCAGATTTGAATCTTCACATAAACAAACATGAGATTATTTTTCCTTTACCAAAAATCCCAAATTCTGACTGATTCCAGAGATTTAAAGGATCATGTGGAGGTTAAAGTCCTCCGTGGGACTCTGTGGCTCCAGTTCACCCAGTAGAACCAGTTCACCCAGTAGAACCAGTTCACCCAGTAGAAACAGTAGCAGCAGCGTGACCTTAGCGTGTCCAGGTGAGGATCAGATCAGAGGTGTGAGCTCCTGACTGAAGGATTTAGATGTGAACAGATGTCAGGAGTTAATTAACGGTTAACGACTAAACGACTCTAAAACTGATCACCGGAAAAATTAAACTATCCGACTTTCATTCAGTGTTTTTGCAGGAAAAATCACCCAAAACCTCTTTTCTACATTTAAAAACATCTGATCAGCAAGAAACTTCTGAGCTCTTGATTCTCCACAACTGAGCCTGGACCAACAGCCAGGTGGTAAAATTTAAGTTTTTAAGAGTTTTTAGGAATTCCTCTTCATAAGGACTCAAAATTTAAGTTTCAAGTGTATTTTTACAGTATAAAGTTAGTTTAAAGTGTGTTTTTAGAGTACAGAGTTAGTTTAAAGTGTTATTTTACAGTGTAAAGTCAGTTTAAGGTGTGTTTTTACAGTATAAAGTTAGTTTAAAGTGTGTTTTTAGAGTACAGTTAGTTTAAAGTGTTATTTTACAGTGTAAAGTCAGTTTAAGGTGTTTTTACAGTATAAAGTTAGTTTAAAGTGTGTTTTTAGAGTACAGTTAGTTTAAAGTGTTATTTTACAGTGTAAAGTCAGTTTAAAGTGTATTTTTACAGTATAAAGTTAGTTTAAAGTGTGTTTTTAGAGTACAGAGTTAGTTTAAAATGTTATTTTACAGTATAAAGTGGGTTTAAAGTGTGTTTTAGAGTGTAAGGTTAGTTTAAAGTGTTATATTCTTGGTCTTTCCTGGACTCTGTGTTGTCGTTTAGGTGTAGGTTTAGGCTTAGACTCGGACAGATGGTCGACCAGGAAGCATGTCACAGCCAATCGGACTTCCTCATCACCCACAGGTCAGTTAATTAACCTAATTGCTGACGGTCGTTGGGCGAACTTAGCGGAGATAAGTGGTCGTGTGCCGGTTAATCCGGCAGCATATGGTCCTCTGGATTAAAAACTGACAGGAGCAGTTGAAGCTGTGATTAAAAAACTGTCACCTGGTTCTGGTTGTTTCACCTCCAGCTGCTCCTCGTTTAGCTCCAGTAATTAGTTTTTACGCTTTATCTGCTCCTACTAACGTTCTTATCATTTCTAGAACGTTTCCTTTTCAGATTTGTAATGTCGTTCTCATAAAAATGTCTTTTCTCTGCATCCATGAGTTTAAATAAAGGTTAAATTAAATCAGGATATTATTCATAATCGAGCTTAAAACTGGATTCAGTGAATTAAAGTAGTTTAGACAACACACTCCTGCATTTATACACTCAAAGTATTAATGCAGTTTATTATAGAAAGACAGCAAACGCCTGTAAAATAATGATGTTTTTAGCTCATTTAAATACAGCAAAAACTGTATAATGTGGACTTTATTTACAGTTTTGACCAGTTTTTTTTTTATATTTATTCTGTGATTTTATTTTTTTGTCATTCATCTATAAAGTGTCAAAACCATAAAATAACATTTTAAATAATTATTTACCATTTTTTCACCTGTTTTTTCTTTAAGGTCAATGCTTAAAATTATGTGATTTTATTAGATATTTTCAGTCATTTATCTATAAAATGTCAAATCCATAAAATATCAGCTTAAATGATGATTTAGCATTTTTCATTCCTTAATATATGTAATTATTCTTTCAAGAAACAGCATATATCTGTAAAATAATCATATTTTTGCTCATTTAAATGCAGTAAAATTAGTGAAACTTTACAATTAAATGTACTAAAGAATGAATTAGCATTTGTGAAACTTTTATTCTGTTTTTTACAGTTAAAGTGTAAATTAATCCTTTTTTCTCCGACTTTAATGGATATTATCTGAACATTTACCAACAGAGGGTTAAATCTGTGAAATAACAGCAAACAGTTCATAAAATTACACCTGATTCAGGAACAAACAACTGAACTTCTCTCCTTTTAGTCCTGAAACATCTTTATCTGAGAAGCTTTTGTAGTTCTGAACTGATCTAATCCATCAGTTCAGAACTAAAAAATCTTCCTAGACAAAGATGTTCAGACGAAACATCTTCAAGAAGCAAAAAAACAAGTGAATTTGTTCGACTGAAGCTTTAAAACCTTCGCAGACGAACCTCATCTCAGCTGTTAGTCCCACTTTCTGTTCAGAAAATTCAACATTTTGCCCTAAAAATCTTTAAAAACTCACTAAAAATACTGCTTTTAATTGATAATATTTTCACATCCACTTGAACTTTAGTGTGTTTTAAGCTTCATTTTCCCTCGAATTGTTAATTTTAAGTAAATATCAGACAAAGTGCAGCTAAAAGTAACTAGAAAGAAGAAATAAATAGAAGTTTTTAGTTCAAATTTAGAGTTTTCTTTTGCTAATTGATGCAGATATCGCACCTGTTTCCACTCAGGATGATTAAAAGCTGAATAAATATTAATAAATGTTCACATCTCAGAGGTTAAAATGGACAAAATAAAACTTACCTTCTGCTCTGGTTCCTCTACAGGTTTGTGGTTCCTCTGCTGGTTTGTGGTTCCTCTACAGGTTTGTGGTTCCTCTGCTGGTTTGTGGTTCCTCTGCTGGTTTGTGGTTCCTCTACAGGTTTGTGGTTCCTCTACAGGTTTGTGGTTCCTCTGCTGGTTTGTGGTTCTCTGCTGGTTTGTGGTTCCTCTGCAGCTCGTTGTTGATCTGATTGAGAGATTTAGTCCAGAGAGAAGCTCAACTCCTCCGATCCTCCTCCATCATCATCATCGTCTGCCTCCTTCCTCTTTGTTCTTTTAGTTTTTTCTCTCTGGAAGCCACGCCTCTTTTCCTCTCATGCCTCTTTTCTTCCATCCTGTCACCATCTAGACATGCTTATCTGGACGTAGTCGAGCCAAAATGTGATTTATAGCGACTTTTATCAGATCAACAGGTTTATTCTGGCTGGAAATGACATAAAGAAGAGATAAAACACATAATTAGAGACGATGAATTTTGTCTGTTTTTATCGTTGTTTTTAACATTTTTGTCTTTAATATTTCCTCATATTGTTGCTCAAACGGACTCAGATTTCAATGTGATGTGAAAAAAAACGATAAAACAAATTACATTTCTAAAATATCTTCATAAATATCCATATTTTATGATACAAATCAGAGATAAAATTAAGTGTTTCTGGTTCTCAGTGACTTGAAACTTTCCAAAATTACTCAGTGTCCAAAATGTCACTAAATGAGTGAATAAAATGGCACAAAATGGACCTGAAATGACTCAGAACTCGTCCACAAGGACTCAGAGTTTCCATCATTACTCTAAGAACTGAAGGTCAGTCAGTCCAGAACATTTCAAGAACTTTGAATGAATCCTCAAGAAACCATCTAGGAACCACCCAGGAACCTACCAGGAACCATCTAGGAACTACCCAGGAACCATCTAGGAACCACCCAGGAATTACCCAGGAACCATCTAGGAACTACCCAGGAACCTACCAGGAACCATCTAGGAACTACCCAGGAACCATCTAGGAACTACCCAGGAACCTACCAGGAACCATCTAGGAACCACCCAGGAACCTACCAGGAACCATCTAGGAACTACCCAGGAACCTACCAGGAACCATCTAGGAACTACCCAGGAACCATGTAGGAGACATGTTTGTATCATTTTTGAAAGATTTTAAGTTATCCTGACAGTTTTAAACTTATTTTGGACCAGTTTCAAGACGTTTTGGAAAACTTTTGTCATTTTAAGAGTTTCAAGTCATCGGCAACAGTTTTTCCTCAGCTTGGAGAAGTTTCAAGTCAGTTTGGACACTTTAAGACATTTCCAGCAACTCTTGAGTCATTTTGGACAGATTCAAGTCATGAGTGACAGCTTTTACCTTCGCTTGAAGAGGTTTCAAGTCAGTTAGGACACTTTTTCAGACATTTAGGAAAATCCTTGAATCAATTCGCACACTTTTTGAGTTATTTTATACATGTTTGTATCATTTTGGAAAGATCTGAATTATCAGCAACTGTTTTACCTTATTTTGAACTAGTTTCAAATCATTTTGGACCACTTTTATGTTATTTTAAGAGTTTCACGTCATTAGTGACAGACGTTTCAAGTCAGTTTGGACAATTTTTAAGACATTTCCAACTATTCTTGAGTCATTTTGGACACTTTTGCATCATTTTGGAAAGATTCAAGTCATTGGTGAAAGTTTTTACCTCAGTTTGGAGATGTTTCAAGTAAATTTGGACACCTTTTAGGACATTTCGACCAATTCTTGAATCCATTCAGATACTTTTTGAGTTATTTTGTACATGTTTGTATCATTTTGGAAAGATCTGAATTATCAGTGACAGTTTTTAGCTTATCTTGGACCAGTTATAAAGACATTTTGGAAAATCTTTATGTCATCTTGAAGAGTTTCAAGTCATTGAACAGTTTTTACCTCAGCTTGGAGAAGTTTCAAGTCAGTTTGGTCATTTTTGAAGACTTTTCCAACAGTTCTTGAGTCATTTTGGACACTTTTTAACTTGTTTTGGACAAGTTTCAAGACATTTTGGGCAATTTTGTTGAGTAATTTGTGAGCATTTGTTTCCAGAATTCTTCAAAGAGTTTGTCTGAGAACTAATTTCCAAACTAAACCTAAACTAGAAACCCTTTCACTGGATCAAGATGTTAAAACAAAGACCACAGAAACAGTTGAAATTCATCCTAACCGTCTCTAACACCACATCCTACTGAGTTCTGTCTAATTTCCAGCCAGAAGAAACCTGTTGATCGAATATGAAACCACTGCAGATGACTGATTTGAGCTTTAACGGTGTGTATTCGTGTGTTTCTAGTTTGACCTCCACTTTAAATCCCTTCCACCAACGTCAGCCTCCTCCTCTCAGCTCACCTATATCTCAGCACCAGAGTAATCGGCCTGATTAATTCCTCGTCTGACGGACGGCTAACGAATCAGGACGGCAGATGGCGGCTTTCAGGTCGGACGGAATCACAACACAAACAGTGGAGGCGTTGATCACAGACAGACTCTCATACTTCCATTAACATGAGATAACAGGTTCAGACATGGCAGCAGATGTTAGAACCTCTTCAGTCTGAATCAGTGGATTTTTATGTCTTTATAGATTTAAAGCTGCTGACAGCTTCTTAAATCTAACTTCAAACCATGAAGATGTGATCCGTCAGGAATTAGGTGACAATAATGTTAAAGACGACCAGACAGATTACTGGAGACGTCCTTCCAGTTAATTTGACACCTGCTGGAGGATTAACCAGATGATCCGGTGAGTGAACACGGTCAGAAATCAAAGTTCAAGACCCAACTCTGACTCTACTCGCTCTACGTCACCGGAATGAGGTTCAGAGTGTCTGAACAGGAAGTCTGAAAAACTCCTCAACCATCACTACAACCTCCTACTCTGGTTTATAACCCTGACCCTGGCCTTTTACAGAAAGATTTACTTCCTGCTAAACTCTGTCAGGTTCCTCAGGGACCCTGATCAACAGAACCTTTCAGGTCCAGACTCTAGTCCTCAGCTGGATGGAGGTCTGGACTCCAGAACTTCCACCTTGTTGTCTTCAAACCATCTCTGAGGATCTTTGTCTGTTTGCTTCATCATCTGGATGGAAAACTGATCTTCTCCACGTCTCATCATCAGGTTGTCCTCCAGGATTTCATTTACCCTCTACCTTTACCAGCCTTCCAGGACCTGCTGCTGAGTAACATCATGATGCTGCCGCCACCGTGCTTCATATCATCTAGTCTCGTGGACAATAAAGCTCCATCCTGGTTTCCCAAGACCAAAGAATCTTCTTCCAGGTGTCTTCAGAGTCTCCACATGTCTTCTGGTGAACTCTAGTCCAGATTTAATTGGAGCTTTTTCCAACAGAGTCTTTCTCTTTGTCTCCATGAAGCTTTGACTGGTGAACAACAAACAACAGTTGTTGGATGAACAGTGTGAAGCTGGAACTCCTTCAGAGGAGTCATAGGAGTCTTGGTGGCCTCCCTCTCTAGTCTCTTTCTCCTTCAGTGGAGTCATAGGAGTCTTGGTGGCCTCCCTCTCTAGTCTCTCAGGTCTTGAGGACGTCCTGCTCTAGTCAGATTTATTCATGTTCCAGCTTCCTTCCATTTCTTAATGATGGATTTAACTGGACTTCAGGAGATCTTCAGGAACTTTAAATGTTTTTGTATCGTCCTGACTGATGCTGTTCAACAACCTTTCCTCAGAGTTTCTTGGTTCTTCAGTCTTCATGGTGTAGTTCTATCCAGGAGTTCGAATCCACCAGAGACTGGACCTTCCACTCTTCCTTCATCCTGATCTCAGTATATAAAAGTCTTTGTCTGCATCTCCTGTTTTTAATTTTAACGACAAACATTCAAACACTTACTGACAACTTTAAACACATTTTAGATCCAGGAAACTTTATTCTTGTTTCTGTACACATTTGGACAAGATGGACTAAACATCTAACATTCCTCCCTGTGTTCAGAGTATTATGGGATGCCTGTAGATGCTGGTTGTGGATGTTTATTGTTAATGGGTCACAGCCAGCCGGTTCTTCTGTCCGTCAAGCTCATTAGCTCGCGTAAATTAGGCTCTGAGGAAGCCAACGGACACCAACAGATTTACGGCTCACGGCCAAAGACACGAGACCACGGACGAGTCCCACCGGCTGACCAAGAACCCTGAAGAACATCTGAAGACCCCTGAAGAATGTCTGCAGGATGGGGGTAACACAAAACTACTGCGAGTAAACGCATAAGTATTGCAGGGGACCACAGAAGTACTATAAGGTAACAAAAGTGTATAACAAGACAATGCAAAAATACTTCAAAGCAAAGTAAACGGATTCTATGACAACACAAGAGTACTGCAAAGTAACATAAAGCTGCTGTGAGATAAACTGAGCTTCACATTAAATACATTTTCTTCCACACAACAAACTGTTACGTCCCAAATTCTTCCAAACTGTGTTTTAAAATGAATTTTTATCTGACAGCAGGTTTTTCTGGCTGGAAAACTCCAATAAAAGTTCACTACAGATGAGCTTTAGGTCTAAGGATGAGTAGTTTGTGGCTAAAACTGTGGGATTTAAAGATTCATGAATGTAGTTTACTTCCTGTTTGTTTGGGCTGTTGTTGATGTCCCGCTGCCGCCACCTTCTGGCAACAATCAGCAACTACAACGACACAGTTTCCATCCAGAGACTCTTTCTGAGCATCAAGTCATCAGTTTCTTTCTGTTGAATTTCAGTGTTACTGAATGCCAAAAAACACCAAAAATACTTCATTTATCAGCCCACTGGTGGACTTCAAAGACATATTTTCTCCTTAAAAATCACCAAAAATACCAAAATCACCAAAAATACTCCTAAAATACTCCATTTATCATCCCACTGGCAGGTTTGAAAGACATATTTTCTTCTTAAAAATCAAACATACAGTGAAAACTAAAACAAACAGTTTGGTAAAATATTTTTGTGGTTTGAATAATCGTTTTCTTTTATTTGCTGTTTTTTTTTTTTTTTTTTTTTGCTTTGAGTATTTAAATGTGGAGTCTTTCTGAGAAACTAAATGAAGTTTTCTTTCTGTATTTTTTGTGTTTTCGTTTCTGTTCCTGTTTGGGGGCGTGGCCTCTTCTGATTGGCTGCCTCCTCACCTGCCAGTGAACACACCTGATCCTGATCCACTGATCGGCCTCCACACTGCTTCGGTTTATTTAATTACAGTCCAACCAGAAAATTACAAAATGAGGAATTTTTTTTCAAAGTTTGGAAAATAATGTTTCCAGAAAGTCCGACTGGGCGAGGAGCTCCATGAGGGTGAGAGGTTTTTAAAGAGTACTTTAGTGTCGCAGGAAGTTTTGTGTTCCCACAGAATACTGTATTACTTTATTTTATATTTTTTGGTTTGCCTCTGAAACAATCTAAAGACTAAATCATGTTTGACATTTGGGAAAAATAAAAGTTTAAGATGAAAAACTGCAACTCAGGTTTAAAGTAAAGCTGTAGTGATGCTCATTGGAGAGTAATCTAATCATTTAACCTGAACTAGGTTAAAAAAATTCAAAAAAACACCAGAAATACTCCATTTATCAGCCTGCTGCTGGGTTTGAAAGATGTTTTCGTCTTAAAAATCACCAAAAATAATTTTTAAAAAAATCAGAAATACTCCATTTAGCAGTTTTTTTCACCTAAACTAGTAGCATTAAATCGACTACTTATCCTAGTTGTGATTAAACTGATTGACAGAATTCATTCCAGTTGGTTCAACAGTTTCATTTTCCTAAATTTTAACTTCCTGCATTTCCTGCTACTCTTTAATGTGAAGCTCAGTTTATCTTTGTGTTATTTTGCAGTACTCTTGTGTCATCTGGCAGTACTTTTACGTGACCCTGCTGTACTTTTGCATTGTCTTGTTGTACTCTTTTGTTACTTTGCAGTATTTTTGTGTGGCCATGCAGTACTTTTCCATCACACTGCAATAGTTTTGTGTTAATGTGATACTTTTGCGATACATATGTGTTGTCTTTGAATACTTTTACTTTACTTTTGCATTGTCTTGCAATACTTTTGTGTCACCTCAAAATGCACTTGCATTACTTTGGGTACTTGTGTGTCATCTTGCAGTACTTTTGTGTTATTTTGCAATACTTTTCCATCACATTGCAATAGTTTTGTGTGACCTCAGATTATGTTTGTGTCACTTTGCAGTACTTTTGCAATATCCTCTGTTTCTTTCTGTGTCCTTTCTCTGAGTGTCCCTGGTCCCAGAGCTGGATGCTTCAGATGTGTGGTTGTGTTTTATGGTCCTTGTGTCCCACCCCCCACCTCTCTATCTCTACCTCTACCTCTCTATCTCTAACTCTACCTCTCTATCTCTACCTCTACCTCTCTATCTCTACCTCTACCTCTACCTCTACCCCTCTATCTCTACCTCTACCTCTCTATCTCTACCTCTACCTCTCTATCTCTAACTCTACCTCTCTATCTCTACCTCTACCTCTCTATCTCTACCCCTCTATCTCTACCTCTACCTCTCTATCTCTACCTCTACCTCTCTATCTCTACCTCTACCTCTCTATCTCTACCTCTCTATCTCTACCTCTACCTCTACCCCTCTATCTCTACCTCTACATCTCTACCTCTACCTCTCTATCTCTACCTCTACCTCTCTATCTCTACCTCTACCTCTCTATCTCTACCTCTACCTCTCTACCTCTACCTCTCTATCTCTACCTCTCTATCTCTACCTCTACCTCTCTATCTCTACCTCTCTATCTCTACCTCTACCTCTACCCCTCTATCTCTACCTCTCTATCTCTACCTCTCTATCTCTACCTCTCTATCTCTACCTCTACCTCTCTATCTCTACCTCTCTACCTCTACCCCTCTATCTCTACCTCTACCCCTCTATCTCTACCTCTACCCCTCTATCTCTACCTCTAACCCTCTATCTCTACCTCTCTACCTCTTCTGTCCCTCTCAACCCGCCCGGCCAGCAGCAGATGGGTCCCCCCACATTAGACCCGGGTTCTGCTTGAGGTTTTTTCCCTGTTAAAAGGGTGTTTTCCTGCCACTGTCTCCTTAGGGCTGCTCTGGGGGTTCAGGCATATGGGTTCTGTAAAGCGTCTTGAGACAATTTGACTGTAATTGGCACTATATAAATAAAACTGAATTGAATTGAATTGAATCCTGCAATACCTTTGTGTTGTCTTAGAATATGTTTACATTGCTCTGAAGTACTTTTGTATTGACTTGCAGTACTTTTGTGTTACCTTGAGTTCTTTTGTGTCATCTTGCAGTACTTTTACGTGACATCGCAGTACTTTGCATTACTTTGCAGTACTTTTGTGAGGTACTGCAGCTCAGTGAGTTGCTTACTGTGCAGTCATTGAGTGGTACTTAGCAGTACTTTTAGGGAGGTGATGCAACTCAATCTGATGCATTAAATGCAGCCTGGTTGTGTTCTGTATGTTGCAGTAAATGCAGTGTTGGCTGTACTGCAGGGCTCAGTGCGTTGCAGTAAATCGGTTCTGGTGGTACTCTGCATGTTGCAGTAAATGCAGGATGGCTGTGATAAATGTGCTGCAGTAAATGCAGCTCTGCAGCGGGGCCTCCTGTGTGGCAGCAGGAATGTGTGATGGCTGCAGAGCTGCAGAGTTCAGCTCATTATTCTCCCGCTGCTATTCAGCGCCGCTCCGGAGCCTCATTGTTATTCCGTCCGAGGAGGAGCGACAAGGAGCGAAGCTCAGAGAGGCTCCAGCGGCGGCGGACTCTGGTCCTGGCAGCTCCGGTAAGCGGCTCAGTGATGAGGAAAGGTACTGGACGGCACCGAATATCTGACCCGGATTCCTGGGAGTGAAGGGAGGCAGGGGGAGGCCATGTGAAAAAGGGGTGGAGGGCAGCAGATTTACAACCTCCCACCAGAAGAAAAGAGCTTCATTAGAGGCTCAGAGCGCAGGAAGCTACTCTGGTTCCCACAATGAGGACAGGAACGGTGAGTAAATGTTTTCTACCAGCAGCTGAAACATTCCTGCAAGTTTCTGATCAACAGGTTGCTGCTGCTAATGGAAACTTTACGCACTAATGGAAACTTTACGCACTAATGGAAACTTTACGCACTAATGGAAACTTTACGCACTAATGGAAACTTTACGCACAGAAACAACGCGTGCAGCTGCAGGGTTGGATTCCTGCTGGACTTTTTCTTATTATCTGAAGTCTGTACTGTTACTGATTCAACAGGCTTCACTTTTATAGGCTTTGAAGTTAAAGGAGAAAATGATCCTTTAGCTGCAACATCTCACAGCTAAAAGATGTCTGGAGACTAAATGTTCATGTGTCACTTAAAACAAACTAGCTGCAGATAATTTTTCTGCTTTATCCTTTAAAAAATGTCAGAAAATGACCAAAATATCACCGACAAGTGCTTTATTTGATCCAAAATCTGAATATATTTTAATTGCATATCACATAAAACAGAGAAACAGAACAAAACATTAAATTTTTTATTATTTTTACCTAAAAAATGACTCAAACAAACCAGCTGCATATTATTTTTCTGCTTTCTCCTGTAAAGTGTCGTCTACAAAGTGTTTAATTTGTGCCAAACCTGAATATATTTGCTGATGAATCGTTTAAAACGGATAAAAGCAGCAGATCTTTGCAGCATAGAAGCTGAAATCTGCTTTGGCTCATTTTTGCTTTAAAAATGATTCAAGCAAAAAAAAACTGCATATTATTTTTCTGCTATATTCTTTAAAAAATGTCAGAAAATGTCCAAAATATCACTGACAAGTGCTTTATTTGATCTCAAATCTGAATATATTTTACTTATATATCACAAAAACCAGAGAAAAGCAGTAAAATATTGAATTTTTTGGTATTTTAATTTGAAAAGTGACTCAAATAAAAAAGCTGCTTCTTATTTTTCTGCTTTATCCTTTAAAAAATGGCAGAAAAAAACAAAATATCATTGACAAATGTTTGATTTTATCCAAAATCTGAATATATTTTACTTTTACATCACATAAAATGGAGAAAAGCAACAAAACATTGATTTTTTTTTTTGTATTTTTACTTAAAAAGTGACTCAAACTAAGCAGCTGCATCTTATTTTTCTGCTTTATCCTTAAAAAAAGTCAGAAAAAGTCTAAAATCTCACTGACCAGTGCTTTATTTGACCATAAATCTGCGTCTTTGCTTGTTTTCTAAGCGTCGTGTTTATTCCTGAACTCGTTTGAGGAGCTTCATGAATGCAGTGTCTGTCTGATTCTTCCTTCGACCACCTGCAGACGTTTCCTCCTCAGACAGACCAGACTTTATTTCACATCTAAACGCTGCAGAACGAACCAAACGGAGCAGCAGACAGATTCCAGCCTTAATGAGCAGAACTCTGATCTGGGTCAGCGTTTCAGGAAAAACAAAGGAGGCTGTGGAGGGAAACCAGAGATGAAGCTTCCTGTTGGTCCAGATCCTCCATGTTCTTATCTGAAGGCCGCTCATCGGATCCAGGAGAAATATCTAGTTTCTGTCGTGTTGTGAAGCGATAAATGGAAACTGGCAGCAGATCGATGAGAAAACACCAGAGAGAAACACAGATCCTCCTCAGATCCTCCTCAGATCCTCCTCAGATCAGGTTTAAAGGTTCAGAGGATAAAAAAAGTTCAGTTTGATCCACAGCTGAGAATCATTTTTCCATTTTTAACCGACTTTCAAGTCATTTTGGTCAAAACTTTCTGTAATTTTGGTCAATTTCTAACAAACTTTGGACAATTAAGAGTCATTTTGGATGAATTTGAACCTTTTTGACAGATTTTGAGTCATTTAAGATGAATTTTAGTCATTTTGCACTAGTTTTTAACCTTTAAGTTCAGGTTTGAGTCTTTTTGTTTGGTTTCAAGTCATTCAGGAGGAGTTTGAGTCATTTTAGGTAAATATCAAGTCATTTAATGCACATTTTGAATAATTTCAGTCGGATTTCACCTCATTTTAATTCTGGATGTGTTTTTAATTATTCTGATCAAATTTCATTAATTCTAGATCAGTCCATTTGGACAAATTTCAGTAATTTTTGACAAATTCAGAGGAATTTTGGACTTTTTTCTGTAATGTTGGTCAGTTTTTAACCATTTTTAGATTATTTAGAGTAATCTAGTACACTTTTGAGTAATTTTGACAGATTACAAAAAATATTTTCTAACAGATTTTTAAAAATGCTAATAATATAAATACATTTTCTGGATGAAATATTAATTTGTTGTGTTTTAGGGGATCAGATTCTGTAAAGTTTAGAGACGAGAACATCTGAAGATCCACCAGCAGCAGCAAACCTCTGAGGAAAGGAAAATGTCTCGAACCGAGGAAGTGAACAAGATGACGGAGAACGTCTACAAGGTGACTTTTATTCTCTGGGTTTCACTGAATGCTCCTCTCAAACCGTTCCAGTTTAAACTGGTTCTGTGTGTTCAGGGCATCCTGGACCAGTTCAACCCCAGTCTGAAGAACTTTGTGGCGATGGGGAAGCACTACGAGAAGGCTCTGACCGGTGAGGATCTCTCTGCTCTGGTTCTGGTGGAAGTTTTGGGTTTTTCTGAAGTTCTGTGTCTTCTCCAGGGGTCACCGTGGCCGCTAAGGGCTACTTCGACGCTCTGGTTAAACTGGGAGAACTGGCCAGCGACAGCCAAGGCTCCAAGGAGCTGGGTGAGTGCTGGAAGTGAAAGTTTGCAGAGCGACCGGGCCGAGGACGCAGGGGGAGAGTGGACCCATTGTTGGGAGATTAACAACACCACATGATCTCATTGTGATGCTGAAAACAGCGGGGGAGGCGGCAGGAGAGTCGGAGGGCGATGAGCCAACGGCCTCCAGAGAGGACCAGAGCTCCCAGTGAAGTTCCAAATGAAGCTCCAGCCGAGGCTCAGCAGCAGCTTAGAGCAACTTTATCTGAAAAAAATCATTTAGAGCAACTTTAACTGAGAAAAAAAAACAGTTTATACCAACTTTATCTGGGTGGAAGAGCAGCTGTAATCAGTTTTAGCTCACTTTACAGTAATCAGATTACTTTTATTTGGATGGAAGAGCAGCTACAATCAGTTTTAGCTCACTTTACAGTAATCAGATTACTTTTATTTGGGTTGAAGAGCAGCTACAATCAGTTTTAGCTCACTTTACAGTAATCAGATTACTTTTATTTGGGTGGAAGAGCAGCTACAATCAGTTTTAGCTCACTTTACAGTAATCAGATTACTTTTATTTGGGTGGAAGAGCAGCTACAATCAGTTTTAGCAAACTTTACAGTAATCAGATTACTTTTATTTGGGTGGAAGAGCAGCTACAATCAGTTTTAGCTCACTTTACAGTAATCAGATTACTTTTATTTGGGTGGAAGAGCAGCTACAATCAGTTTTAGCTCACTTTACAGTAATCAGATTACTTTTATCTGGGTGGAAGAGTAGCTACAATCAGTTTTAACTGTGTATTGTGTCACTTTGCAGTAATCAGATTACTTTTATTTGGGTGGAAGAGCAGCTACAATCAGTTTTAACTGTGTATTCTGTCACTTTACAGTAATCAGATTACTACGTTTTATATTTTAGTACATTTTTAAACAATTTTTTGGCAATTCTGAGTAATCTTGGACACATTTTGGAATGACTCACAGGTTTTGAATTATTTCAGCTGAATTTCTTCATTTTGGACAAACAGTATTTTACTGCTTCACTGGTTTTTAGTTGCTCAATGATCTTCCTGGATCTTTTTCCATCTTTGTTGAGTCTCTCAGTCACATTTTTCTCTTCCTCTGTTCAGTTCTGTTCCATGTGGATTCATGATGCAGACATAGATAGACCCAGTCCATAGGTCCACAACTGAGGAAGTTCTGCTGCTCACAGCTCATTTTAGAACCATGTTCATCAGTTAGGTCAATTATGGACATTTTTTGGGTCACTTTGGACAATGTTTAGTAACTTGGGACACATTTTTAATAATTTGGAACAATTTTTGTCACTTGTGACAGATGTTGGGTTGTTCTGGATCAATCTTGAGTCCTTCCTGACATTTTTAATGTCAGACAGGTTTTGAATAAATTTGAACTAGTTGTGGACACATTTTGGACATTGTGGTGTTCACTTTGTTCCTTTGCCGTGCTGCTTGTTGCAGGAGACACCCTGTTCCAGATGGCCGAGGTCCACCGACAGATTCAGGTGCAGCTGGAAGACGTGGTGAGATCTAAATCCTGTCACACTGGGATGGTTTTTACACAGAGAGGGGCTCATGTTTGATTTTTTTTTTTTTTTAAGCAAACATGAAAAATATCACCTGCTTAAAGACAAATTAGTGGGCAGAAATTCTACTCTGCATCAGAAAACTGCATGTTCTGAGGATCATATTAAAGTGAACTTTCTGTTTAATGCTTTCTGTGACTTCATCCATCAACAGTTGAAGCTGTTTCACTCTGAGCTGCTGGCCCAGTTGGAGCAGAAGCTGGAGCTGGACATCAAATACCTCACAGTAAGTCAACAGAAGACTGAAATATCACACTCAGAAGGTTTGCACATCAGTCAGGACGATACAAGAACATTTAAAGTTCCTGAAGATCTCCTGGAGTCCAGTTAAATCCATCATTAAGAAATGGAAGGAAGATGGAACATGAATGAATCTGACTAGAGCAGGACGTCCTCAAGACCTGAGAGACTAGAGAGGGAGGCCACCAAGACTCCTATGACTCCTCTGAAGGAGAATGAGACTAGAGAGGGAGGCCACCAAGACTCCTATGACTCCTCTGAAGGAGAATGAGAGTAGAGAGGGAGGCCACCAAGACTCCTATGACTCCTCTGAAGGAGTTACTAGCTTCATGACGTGAAGCATGGTGGTGACATCATCATGACATGAAGCACGGTGGTGACATCATCATGACATGAAGCACGGTGGTGGCAGCATCATGGTGTGAATTTATATTAAAATGAATGTGTTTTGCCTGAACTCTGCTCTTTAACATTACTTTTATTGAATCCTCTCCGACTCGTTGCTTCCATCAGGCCACCTTGAAGAAGTACCAGAGTGAGCGAAGGTCCAAGTCCGAGTCCATCGAACGCTGCCAGTCTCAGCTGAAGAAGCTCCGCAGGAAGAGTCAAGGCAGCCGCCATCCCAACAAGTATGGGGACAGAGAGATGCAGGTGAGACGACGTTAACGTTAGACGTCCTTCTTTAGACTCATCTCTGACATGTTTCTGTCCTTTAGGACAAACATGGATTCATTTCTGACAGGTTTTCACTAATTCTGGACCAGTTTTCTGTCATTCAGGACCAAGTTTGAGTAATTTTGTACACTCAGACATTGTGGATGAGTTTTTGAACAGGTTTTGTCTAATTTTGAAAAAGTTTTTAACAGTTTTTGGCAAGTTTATGTCAATTTGGACAAATTCAGTCATTTTGGACACTTTTAAAATAATTTTAATCAGATTTTTGTAAAAATATGAGACGCTTTGAACTTGAATATCTCCATGTTTCCAGACTTTTCCTCTCCAGACTCATCATCAGTAGATGTTTCTCCATGCTGGATGGATCTCCAACAAGTTTCAGAGCCATGCTGCATTTATTTATTCATCCAGTGGCTTTGGTTTTCCTCCCAGTCTCTCTTGTGATCTCAGTTTTGTGTCTTGTTTTGTCGTTTTGTGTCTCATTTTTGTTGTTTTCATCATTTTGTGTCCTGTTTTTGTTGTTTTGTGTCTAATTTTTGTCTTTTTCTGTGTCGTTTTGTGTATTTTTCTGTGTCGTTTTGTGTCTTTTGAAAATGAATTGCATGTTCACAGCCTCTAAAAACTTTCTGCTCTGTTCTCTGTTTGTGAGCCGTGCCACGTGTATTTTCCTGCTGGTTTTAGATCCATGCTCAGCGTTCCGGCAGGTTACAGAGCAGATCTGTGTGGCGTAAACGAGATTAAAGAGAAAAATCTGCTGCAGCTGATTTCTCCCAGCACAAGCAGTCAGTGAATGGAATGAGAGGATTTAGCTGCTGGAAGGAGAATAAGAAGGAACGGTTTTATGGTTCTAATGATGCTATCGGTGTGAAACTGACAGGAAGTGATGTCACAAGCTTACATTGTGCAGTAAAGGTTAGTGGTCCTTCCAGACCTGGAGACGTTTTCCATCCCATAATCCACATATTAAACCCTAAAACATCAGTAGTGTGTAAATGTTCTGGTCCTGAGACCAAATCTATAAAACTAGGAGAAAAGAATGTTTAAAATATTTTAAATCCAAAATAAGTCTGGAGTTTCCCTAAAATACCATTTTTCTCTTGTCCATCCCCTGATGACCAAACTGGATCTAATAAAACAGTTAGAATCTAATTTAAATCTACTTTTATGGTTTTATTTTTTCATCCATGTCTCTGTATTTGTGGGAACATTTTTTAATCAACATAATATTTCAAATAATAATTATTATTCATGGAACAACATGTTAGCAGAACCTGGTGATGATGTTTTTTGTCGTTTTGTGTCTCATTTCTGTCGTTTTGTGTCTCATTTCTGTCGTTTTGTCTCGTTTCTGTCGTTTTGTGTCTCATTTTTGTCATTTTGTGTTCTGTTTTTATTGTTTTATGTCTTGTTTTTGTCATCTTGTCATGCAATAAAATGCTACCATTGATGTGGAAGCTGAGCCAATCAATAGCTATTATTGATCAATACGGAGCAGAACACTGGAGAAGAGAAGGTTGATTTTTCAAACATTTAGAAGCCCAGATGTCCTCATGCGTTCTTATTGAGTTTATTTTTGTTTTCCTCCAGTTTGTGGAGCTGATGAGCCGTCGGCAGGTGGAGCTGGACTCTCTGGTGGCTTCAGGTTATAAGTCGGCGCTGACCGAGGAGCGGCGGCGGTACTGCTTCCTGGTCGACCGGCAGTGCTGTGTCACCAAACTGCTCACTAACTACCACTCCAAGGTGATCTTTCAGAAAGAGTCCCCTCATTTTTCTACATTAGTAACAGCCTGATGACTCTGAAGATGCAGAAACTAGAAATGAGATCAGAGTGTCCAGACTGTGTTTTCCGTGGAGCTCGTGTCTTCAACGCTGCTGTTCTTCTCTCTTTATTGCTTCTGAACTTCCTCCAGGTCAGAGAGCTCCTGTCTCAGAAACTGTCGTCGTGGCAACAGTCGTGTTCTCAGCCAACGAAGCTTCCTGAACGAGCTCTGAACCTGCTGAGACACACGGCGCCTCAGAGCCCCGGAGCCGCCGGGATCGCCGAGGTCCTCCGACACGCCAAGATGGGTTCAGCTCAGCCGGAGCAGGTCCTCATCCTGTAGAGCTTTAAAGTTCTCAGTGTTACTCTGCTCATCATCAGTAGATGTTTCTCCATCATCAGTAGATGTTTCTCCATCATCAGTAGATGTTTCTCCATCATCAGTAGATGTTTCACCATCATCAGTAGATGTTCCTCCATCATCAGTAGATGTTCCTCCATCATCAGTAGATGTTTCACCATCATCAGTAGATGTTTCTCCATCATCAGTAGATGTTTCTCCATCATCAGTAGATGTTTCACCATCATCAGTAGATGTTTCTCCATCATCAGTAGATGTTTCTCCATCATCAGTAGATGTTTCACCATCATCAGTAGATGTTTCTCCATCATCAGTAGATGTTTCTCCATCATCAGTAGATGTTCCACCATCATCAGTAGATGTTTCACCATCATCAGTAGATGTTTCTCCATCATCAGTAGATGTTTCACCATCATCAGTAGATGTTTCTCCATCATCAGTAGATGTTTCACCATCATCAGTAGATGTTTCACCATCATCAGTAGATGTTTCACCATCATCAGTAGATGTTTCTCCATCATCAGTAGATGTTTCTCCATCATCAGTAGATGTTCCACCATCATCAGTAGATGTTTCTCCATCATCAGTAGATGTTTCTCCATCATCAGTAGATGTTTCTCCATCATCAGTAGATGTTTCTCCATCATCAGTAGATGTTTCTCCATCATCAGTAGATGTTTCTCCATCATCAGTAGATGTTTCTCCATCATCAGTAGATGTTTCTCCATGCTGGATGGATCTCCAACATGTTTCTGAGCCATGCTGCATTCATTTGATTGATCCATTAGCTTTGGTTTTCCTCTCAGGGTCATTTTTGGATGTTTCTGTGGCTTTGAACCGGTTTTAGGTGATTTGGGGTGGGTTTTTTTTTTTTCAATAATTTTAGAGGCAAGTTTATGTCATATTTTGGCAAATGAGGTCATTTTGGACACTTTTTTTCATTTTCAACCAAGTTTGTGCCATTTTGGGCAACTTGTCAGTCATTTTGAATGGGAATATTTCCAGTTTTTGGTCATTGTTGATAAATTTTCAAAATGTTTGGGCAAGTTTATGTCATTTGGCACAAATTTTAAGTCATTTTGGGCAATTTTGACTAATTTGGGGTAATAATGTTCCAGTTTGTGTCATTATGTAAAGAATTTAAAACGTTTTGAACAAATTTCAAATAATTATGGACAATTTTATGTCATTTTAAGAAGTCTGGAGTCATTTTGGTCAATATTTGTCTGTCATATTAGACAATGTTTACTCACTTTGGATCATCTTTAATTCATTTTGGAAGAGTTTCAGCGATTTTAGAACTATTTCTAGTCATTTTGGATGGTGGATCAGTAATTCTGAACAGATTTCAAGCAAATTTGAAATAATTTTCAAAAAGTTAAGTCATTTTAAATTCTTTTGGCAATTTTTCCAGTTATTTCTGATCATTTTTGCTCATTTTGAACAATTTCTAACTAATTTTCCGTTGAGTTTGAGTAATTTTTGGAAACTTTGGAAATTTTTTGAATAATTTTGTCCAATTTTTGGATCCATTTTGAGTCACTCTGAACAGTTTTTGTCATTTTGGACATTTTTGAAATAATTTTTGACAATTTTTGGTCACTTCAAAGTTTTAAGTAATTTTTAACAAATTTTAACTCATTTAAAAAAAAAGTCTCGAGTCATTTTGGACAATTTAGACAGATTTCAAACAAAAGTGAAAAGTTTTAATTCTTCAGATGTGTAACTGATCCATGATGGACCTCTGGTTTGTTTGTCCAGCGGCTGTCGGTCCAGGAGGTTCCTCCTCTGCTGAACGGAGACTCCAGTCGCCTCCAGCAGCAGCGTTCTCCTCCTCCCTCCTCCCAGAGCGACGCTGCTCCTCAGGGTTGTCCTCAGACCTTCAGCTCTGCCGCCGGAGCTTCATCCAGAGGAGCTTCTCCTCAGCAGCCCGGCTCTTTGCTCAGCTCCAGCCCCGTTCCAGACGCCTCCACCCCGACCACCTCCTCCTCCTCGTCCTCCTCGTCCTCCTCCTCCTCGGCCCAGCAGGCCTCCCTCCTCCTGGCCTCCAACACCTCCACCCTGTCCCCCTGCCTCATCCCGTCCACCGTCATGTCCCTCAGCCAGGTGTCTCCGGACGGCGGCTCCTGTCAGGGTGTGACCGTCCCCATCGCCCACAGCGCCCCCCACAGCCCGCCGCTGGCCCACAGCGCCCCCCTGAGCCGGGCCATGACCCCCCAGCCGGGCCCCGGAGGCAGCAGCAACCCCTGGCTGCTGAGGGCCGCAGAGATCAGCGCCACGGCGACGCTGCCGTTACCGCGGCGACCGGTCAGCGAGCTGAGGCTGGGCGGCTTCCAGGGTGAGCCTCAGGTCTTCATCTTCTCTCCTCATCCAGCAAACACAAACACAGAGAAGCTTTTTGTAACTGAACCTTGTTGAATCTGCCTTTCTGTGTTCAGGAAATGAATCCAGTTATTTCATCAGAGCAGGTTTAGAACTAAGCTTAGGGGCTGTTCTGTTTGTCATTTTCGGTCTCCTTTGTCTTGTTTTGTGTCTCATTTTTGTCGTTTTGTTTCATTTTTGTCATTTTGTGTTCGTTTTTGTAATTTTGTGTCCTGTTTTTGTCAATTTCTGTCATCTTCTGTTTCATTTTTGTCGTTTTGTGTCTCTTTTTTGTCATTTTCTGTCTTGTTTCTGTGGTTTTGTGTCTTTCTTCTGTCGTTTCCATCATCAACAGTGTTCTTACAGAATGTGTAGAGCAAAGCTATGTCCTCTCTTCTATTTTTCATATATTCATCACATTGTCAGGCTCGATTGAATGTCTCACTCTACCTCATATTATCAGTATCAGACTCATTCTTTGGACTGTTTTCCATCAGTCAGTTTGTCCTCTTGGTCAGCAGTAACAGCAGCTAAATATCTAGCTTCTACTGCTGAGAAAAAGATCACATTAGCATGGATTAGCAACCCTGTTACTGTGATTAGAGTAGGGTTAGCAAACAGCACAGAAAACATGGAATAAAAATGCTACCATTGATGGGTATTATGGTCCAGATCTGGGATGAAGATTCGGTTATAAAAGCTCACAGGGGGAAAGGATCAGACTAATTCCTGGACATGTTTTCTGTGGTGGAGACGAGGTAGAATCAGAGAAACCCTCCTGAACCCTCCTGTTGGCTTCGTTTCTCAGGAACAGTAATGATGATCCTGGGTCATGTTTCATTCTGTGTTGTTCTTTAACTCTAAGATCACAGTCCAATGAGGAGAATTCACTTGTTTTTCATAAAAAAATGCATTTTTAAAACATTTTAAAAACTTAAATCAGAATGACCTACATCTAAAATACAGTAGTTTTACATGACATAGATTTTTAGAAATATTTTAGAACATTTCCTGCAGAAAACAAGAAGGAGATGTATTTTTTCTGCAGACCTCTGATTGAATTAACATCCCAGTGAAGTAAAAACTAAATAAGAGCAACAACAGTCCAGATTTATGTGTAAAACATCATGAGGCAAAGGGAATCTGACTTCACTTGAGGTTTAAAAAACAACAGAAAATATAGTTTCTAAAACAGTTTCAGTGAATCCTGCTCACTTTATTTTGGGACTTTATCCAAAGAGTTGAGTGAATAATAATAATAATAGATGTGACTCCAGCATGCAGTAGAGTCTTTAACCCTCCTGGTAGGGTCACTTGTCAGGAACAGCAGTGATAAAATCCCAATAAACAGTTTATATCTCATTATTAACTCCATTAATAACCATTTCTGTCAATATTTAGCTTAGTGATGTTCTTTAGCTCACACAAATCACGGTTCAATGAGGATAATTCACTCCTTTTTCATTCAAAAATGCATTGTAAGCTTTTTTTAAAATGTAAATTGGAATGACCTACATTTAAATTACAGTAGTTTTACATGATGTTGATTTATTTTTTTTTATTTCACATTTTACATTTCACATTTAGAATTTTTTTGTTTTTATGGAGTTAATAAATGAACATGTCTTCTGTTCAGGGTGCAAATATGTGAAATGAACCGTTTTATATGTTGATTATTAAGCTGAGCAGAAGAAGTTTCACACCGAAAAAAATGCTTTGAGCAATTTTTAAAAACATTTTTTTGCTTTAAATTTGAGCCCCAACATAAACAGGAGGGTTAAACAGGTTTAATTTCTGACAGTTTGCTCGATATTTGTGCAACACTTCTGTCATTAAACAGGAAACACTCTTTACTTTTCAGATGCATTTTATACATAACATTATTACATTAACCTAAAGTTAGCTAGTGCTATAGCAAGCTAATTTAGCATAACATTATTACATTAACCTAAGGTTAGCTAGTGCTACAGCAAGCTAACATAGCATAACATTATTACATTAACCTAAAGTTAGCTAGTGCTATAGCAAGCTAATTTAGCATAACATTATTACGTTAACCTAAGGTTAGCTAGTGCTACAGCAAACTAATATAGCATAATATTGTTAGTTTAACCTAAAGTCTGTCAGTTAGCGCTATAATAATGTTGTTAGCTTAGCTTAATGTAAGCTACTTAGCCTTTTAGACAGTTAATAACATTCTTTTATTGCTGGTTAGCTGTTATATTACTGTTTTAGTGAACAGAACTGATCAGAAATCTGACATTAGCGAGGCTAGAATACAGAATGATTTTCATAAAATTATTTTTGTAATGTTAAATAAACTCTGTATTTTAATTTTCCCCTCCAGGCTCCAGCCTCCCCAGGATGCTGCCTCTATCTGGACCTTCTCGGGTGGAGGCCATGTTTGCTCACACGCCTGGAGCATCTGACGGCGGCAGAGGTTTAGGAGGCGGAGCTTGTTTACTGCACTTCCTGCCTGGAGATTACATCACTCTGCTCATCTCTGAGCCCAGAGACGGATGGCACTACGGCCAGAACGAACGGACCGGACGGTAAGAACACGACTTTATCCTGGAGGCGTCTTTTAGCCTTCAGAGGACTTAGATCAAAAACCTCCTTCTCCTCTCTAAGGTACCGTAGACAGACCATAATACTCTCTACACTGGAAAAAATGCCCCTCTCAAAACAGGAACAAAAAAACTAATTTCAAGGAACTTGAAGTGAAAAAATCTGCCAATAGAACAAGTGAAAAATGGCTTGGTAAGATTTGTTGAAATAAGATATGATATTTAGAATACTGAGATCTTAAAATTAGCTGGGAAAACTTATTTTAAGCTGTATTTTACCAGGATTGTCAGGCTTAGCTGTCTTTAAAAAAGTCAGACATGCTAAAAAATAGTAGTTTTTCACTCACAAATAGATTTTTGTTTTCATGTAACCTTCTAATTTGAGATGTATTAAACCTCCTGTTGTCCTCATTTACGGGCACCAAAAAATATTGTTTCCTTGTCTGAAAAAAATCCAAAAATTCAGCAAAAAAATTCTCCAAATTTCTGAAAATTTACAAAACCTTCAGGAAGGAAATTCCAATAATTCCTTAAAAGTTTCCCTTAAAAGTTTTTTTTTTTTTTTAAATCTCCAAAATTTGGCAAGAAAATTTGTGTAAATATTTTCAAAAAATGAGTAAAAATCTTCAAAAAAAAATCCTAAAAATATCTAAAGTGATTCCATATATATCAGTAAAACTTCTAATGTTTTCTTTAAGAACATTCACATAAAAATCAACCAAAATGCAGTGAATTTTGCTGGATTTTGGTTGATTTTTATGTGAATGTTCTTAAAAAAACATTTTTAACATTTCTTTTTTACACCAAAAAATGTTCAAAGATTTCCCCAAAATGCTGAAAATGTGGACATCAGAAGTTTCACTGTGAAAATATATTTTTTTCCACATTTTCAAACTTTAAAATGGGTTAATTTTGTCCCACAGGATGACAGGAGGGTTAAATTTATTTTGAGTTTTCTTGTAAAATTCAACTCAAAAGAAGATAATTTCCAGATTGTTTGACTGAACAAGATATTTAAGATGCATTGTCTTAAAACAAGTCCCTCCATCTGCTGAAATGTCTCTTGTTAAGTGAATTTATCTTAAATCAAGTGGGATGAGACATTTGGACTAAAAATAAGACACATAGACTTGGTAGGATTTTGAGTTTTTGCTGTGTATATAGTCTTCTCTGAATCCTAAAACCTGCAAATGGGTTTAAAAAGTAAGTTACCTTTTTTAAAAAATGCCCAAAAGGACTAAAAACAGAATCATCAGAGCTTCACTTTCCAACAGTCAGTGAACACATCATGTGTGACGTATAAACTTAGTAATCACTTTATTCCACATCTCATTTAAAATTTCGCCAAAACTAAACAGTTTGCACTGAAAATATTTTGTGAAAAACAAAAAATTCAGCATTTCCTGATGCAACCAAAAAGTCATGACTGACTCAGATGTGACCAACAGTGAAGGGACAAAAATTCAGAGAGTTTACAGATTCCACAGAGAGACAATAAATGCAGCGTGGCTCAGAAACAGTGAACAGGGGAGCAGGTTGTTGGAGATCCATCCAGCATGGAGAAACATCTACTGATGACGATGAGCAGAGTAGAGAGGAAACATGGAGATATTCATGTTCAATGTGTCTCAAAATTTGACAAAAAACTTAATTAAAACTATTTTTAAAAGTGTCAAAAAATTACTTAATTTGTCCAAATTGACATAAACTTGTCAAAAATGATTCAAATAGTTTTTGAAATTGCATAAATTAATTAAAAATGTCTGAGTGTCCAAGATCACTCAAAACTGGTCCCAAATAAAAAGAAAACTTGACAAAAACCAGACAGAAAGCCATAAAACAAGACAAAATTACAGAAATGAGACAGAAAATGACAAAAAACAAGCAGTAATGACACAAAATAACAAACGAGACACAAAACAGAAAACGACTAAAAGTAGACACAAAACAACCCAAAGGACACACAAGATGACAAAAACGAGACCAAAGAATTACACAAACAAGACAAAATGACAAAAGAGACAAAACTGAGACAAGAGAGACTGAAAGGAAAACGTCAGTTCTCCCTTCTTCATGGTTGTTCTGTTTCCAAAGAGCTGCTGGACGACTTCAGATTGAAAAATGAACCAACAGTGAAGAAAAACAAGACAATATATTCATAAAAGACAACAGACGGTGACTTTAAGGGGTTTTCTTGATCACACAGATTCTTTAAACTTGTATTTTGTTCCTAGATTTTAACATGAAGTTGCTATTTTCCTCCTCAGGAAAGGCTGGTTCCCGTTCTCCTACACTCAGCCTCAACACAACCAGACGGATCTCCTGGAGAGGTGAGGACAGACTCACGAAGATGTTTTCAAACCCAACGACGCACATTTTCCTTCTGTGTTCTCAGTAAAAACATCAGCAGCTGTTTGTCTTCCCGCTGCCTCTCCCGGCTTCTCTTTCTGTGTTTTTAATCCTTGTTTATCTCTTCCTGCAGCTCGCTCTTCCTATCTAAAGCCAACAGCACCAGCACCGGGCAGCTGGACAAGCTGTCGGCGCTCACGCCCCAGTCGGAGGACGAGCGAAGCCTTCCGCCCCAGAGGGTCAGCACCTTCAGGCCCCGCCCATACAGCATGGCCGACAGCAACAAGGTGGGAGGAGCCGCAGGTGAAGCCTCAGAGGTCGTCATGGTAACCAGAACTAACGGTGATGATGGTCTGTTTGTGTTCCAGATCACCTCAGAGCTGACCTCCCCTCCTCCTTCACCCAGCAGGTAACCTCCTCAGCTCATGGCTGATGATGATGATAATAATAATGAACTAGAAAAGCTCTTAGAGAGTACAGTCCTCCTCCAAAGCTGCTCACTCCCCCATATGGCAGAAATGTTGGTTGCTGATGATCAGAAATCATTGCAACATAGAATGTGGCCTAGCTGATCTCTAGCTTACAGGAAGTGATAATTCTCACATTTCTGGACAAATTTTCTGCATTTTTGGATCATTTTCAAGTCGTTTTAGGCTAATTTTGAGTCATTTTGGATGATTTTTAAAGCATCTTGGACAAATTTAATGTCATTCTGGATCATTTTTAATCATTTGAGAGAAATTCTGACTGATTTTGGATCTTTTTCCAGTTATTTTAGACTATTTTCATGTCATTCTGAACAAATTTTCATCATTTCACATCATTTCTGGAAATTTTCTGGAATTTTGGATCATCAAATCATTTTGAATCATTTTGGATGATTTTTGAAGCATCTTGGACAATAAGGGTTAGAGTGGTCTGACCCCCTTTCTGTAGTTTGGGAGAAAAATGGGTTCAAAGTTTAGGGTTTTCCAGAATGTTCTAACATTGGAAGCTCCACTGTAGCACTGGTTGTGGAGGCTTTTAGTTCTTCTGAATGAGAAATTAGCATTGTCAGTCTTTGGGTTTAGCCTAAAATGCTGTTTTATATGAACAGAAGCCCAACTCTGGAGGTAAATTTCACCAGATATTGTGGACAGATCTTTAGTTTCTCTGTTTATTTCTCTGCAGCTCTTGGTAATTCCCATTTTTCTGGTTTCCTGCTTCCAGGCCGAACCCGTTCGCTCACATCCGCCTCAGAAAAACTGTCACCAACGACCGCTCGGCTCCGATCATCGAGTGAGTTTTGACTTCCTGCCGTCTGGTCCGTCAGTCCATCCAGCCAACGGACTCCAGATGATGTTTGTTCGACTCTAGTTTGTCCTGTTCTGTTTAATCCCATCCAGTTTGTGTTTCAGAACGTTTTTAAAGCAGATCTACTCTAAATGTGGTTTAGTTCTGAGGAGAAAGGAGAAATAATCGATGTAACGTCTGAAACATCTGCCTGAGTGAGCCTTAAAATGAAACCTAGTCTACTTTTTATGGCCGTATTTAGAGTAACTAACATGTTTTAATTTGTTTTTGTGCCACATTCAGAGAAGTTTCTGCTGATTTAGGGACTGGGTCCTGATAGCCTAAAGGTTTAATGAAGTGTTTGGGAAGAGGACAGGCTCCTTCTCTGCTTTTTCTCCATTTCAATGAAGGTGTTAAAATTTAAATTTTAAAATTTAAATTTAAGTGTCTTTTTTTGTTATTTTAAACCATGATTATTTGGATTTTAATGAATGAAACAGACACGCCGAGTCATTTTTGTGTCTCTTTTTGTTTAGTTCCTGGACAGAGTTGTTCCTGTCGGATAGATTTTCTGTTTCTGCTGCTGTTCGGTTTATCGATTATCGGATCAATTTAGCTCAAAATGCCAAGAAAAACAACATCCTGCCTTAATTTTGAGCAGAGAAACAAACTTTAGAGCGTTTGGATCGAGGTTTTATTAGAAGAAGTGTTTTCTTTAGGAAGTAGCTCACTGTGGAGGGTTTCAGGTCTTCTGGATGAGAGATGTTCGTGCTTCGTCTACGGGTTTGATGTCTCCTCGGTTCCTTTTTTCCAAACCTGAAGCTCTTGACGTCTGTTGTAGCCGACTAGCTGCACGTTTAGCAGAATCTGAGAGAGAGAGAGAGACGAGAAGGATGAGGTTTAACAGGAGGAAACGGAGCTGAGAAAGTGATGAAGAAAGTTTACGGGAAAGTTGAGCGACGTCTGAGAAAGTGTTTGTGGTAAAACTCTGAAAATGAAGTAATAGTTCTTCTAACTGCCACCAGTTGCTGTGATCTTTTAGCACCTTGAAGATAGAAAAGTTGTAGAAAATCTAACGGCACGTGAATCTATTTAATCGTGACGGCAGCGTGTTGGAGCCAACGCCTGTAAATAGCTGAAAACATGCAAATGTATAACTTTTATTTCCTTTGAAACTCATATTTCACTTCGGTAGAACAACTTCAGATGCTAGAAAACCTGAAAAACTGTTGAATTCAGCCTCCAGCACTGGTTATTTCTACCATTACTGCCCTCAGAGTCTTTAATTTCTGTTTTAAATGGAGTAATATCCATTAATTTCTCTTTATATCAAAGGAAATCTCAGCTGGAATCCAGTATTAGTAGCAGAAAAGTAAACTTTTACTGAGTTTGACAAAAACAGGACACAAAATGACAAAAACAAGACACAAAACAACAAACGAAACACAAAACAACAAAAACAAGACACAAAATGACAAAACGAGACACAAAGACAAAAACGAGACAGAAAACAAAAAAACGAGACAAAATGACAAAAACGAGACACAAAACGACAAAAACGACATAAAACAAAAATGAGACACAAAACAACAGAAATAAGACACAAAATGACAAAAACGAGACACAAAACGATGAAAATGAGACAGAAAATGCCAAACAAGACATAAGACAAATACGAGACACAAAATGACAGAAATGAGACACAAATCGACAGAAACGAGACACAATACAACAAAAAAGATACAAAATAACAAAAACGATAAAAACGATAGAAAATGGCAGAAGCGAGACACAAAATGACAGCTCGAACAATTACTTTGTTAATAACAATAATTTAAATATTAAAAGATAACAAGTATTGTAGCAATAACTACAAAATCAAACATACAAAGCATTACAAAATGACAAAACACTGAAAAAAATACAAACATTAGTAGTGAAAAAAAACTGTAGAATAGAAATAATTGATCAAAATGAGGCTGTTGTTCCATGAAATCCTGATCAAATCTGACGGTTTCCTAATAACAGAAAATGTTGTTTTAATGCTTCGTGTTTACAGATCTGCAGAATATTTTCAGCTGAAACTGTCCTGATGAAAACAAAGCGTTCCACTGAAGTGAAATCTGGTTTAAACATAAATCCTTAAAGTCCTCGCATTCGTGCAAAAGAAAAAAAAACTGCATCGATAAGAAATCCTGACTGCAGAAGTTGAGCTGTGATGAGGAATGTTGACATGTTGTGAAATAAAAGTTCTATGAAAGAAGTTTTTCTCCTTATAGTCTTTATAAACAGTTTAAATGTGTTTTCTGCATCATATTTTTTATCTTATTTAGCGCTCAGATGTCTCTCTGAATAACTCCCAGCCCCGTATTTTATTATTCCCGCTTCTCTAAGTCGAGTCACGCTGCTGTGGAACAAGGAATTCATTTTTCTGTAAATCTGATTGCAGATTTTTCTCTCTAAGCCTCTGAATGATCAAACTGTGTTCAGGATTATTTTTAAAAACTCTGAGCTGCTCCAGAAAACCCAGCATCACGTTTTCTGTCACAGAAAGGAGGTTTGCTTTGGAGCCTAGAAAGTCAGCAGACTTTAACGCTCGACTTTTATCTATTACCTTGTTTTGGACAGTTTTTAGCTAAATTTGGACAGTTATTAGCTCATTTAGAACAGTTGTTAGCTCATTTTACACAGTTATTAGCCCATTTCAGACAGTTATTAGCTCATTTAGAACAGTTATTAGCTCATTTTGGACAGTTATTAGCTCATTTCAGACAGTTATTAGCTCATTTAGAACAGTTATTAGTGCATTTTAGACAATTATTAGCCCATTTTAGACAATTATTAGCCCATTTTAGACAATTATTAGCCCATTTTAGACAATTATTAGCCCATTTTGAACAGTTATTAGCTCATTTTGGACAGCTATTAACTCATTTTAGACAGCTCATTTTAGACAGTTATTAGCTCATTTTAGACAGTTGTTAGCTCATTTTAGACAGTTGTTAGCGCATTTTGGCAAACACTTATTAGCTCATTTTACACAGTTAATTCATTTTAGAGAGTTGTTAGCTCATTTTAAACAGTTATTAGCTCATTTTAGACAATTATTAGCCCATTTTGAACAGTTATTGGCTCATTTTGGACAGCTATTAGCTCATTTTAGACAGCTATTAGCTCATTTTAGACAGTTCTTAGCTCATTTAGAACAGTTATTAGCGCATTTTAGACAATTGTTAGCCCATTTTGAGCAGTTATTAGCTCATTTTGAACAGTTATTAGCTCATTTTGGACAGCTATTAGCTCATTTGAGACAGTTCTTAGCTCATTTAGAACAGTTATTAGCGCATTTTAGAAAATTATTAGCCCATTTTAGACAATTATTAGCCCATTTTGAACAGTTATTAGCTCATTTTGGACAGCTATTAACTCATTTTAGACAGCTCATTTTAGACAGTTATTAGCTCATTTTAGACAGTTATTAGCTCATTTTAGACAGTTATTAGCTCATTTTGGACAGCTATTAACTCATTTTAGACAGCTCATTTTAGACAGTTAGTAGCTCATTTTAGACAGTTATTAGCTCATTTTAGACAGTTATTAGCTCATTTTGGACAGTTGTTAGCTCATTTTAGACAGTTATTAGCCCATTTTGGCAAACACTTATTAGCTCATTTTACACAATTCATTTTAGAGAGTTGTTAGCTCATTTTAAACAGTTATTAGCTCATTTTAGACAATTTTTAGCCCATTTTGAATAGTTATTAGCTCATTTTGGACAGCTATTAGCTCATTTTAGACAGCTATTAGCTCATTTTAGACAGCTATTAGCTCATTTTAGACAGTTCTTAGCTCATTTAGAACAGTTATTAGCGCATTTTATACAATTGTTAGCCCATTTTGAGCAGTTATTAGCTCATTTTGAACAGTTATTAGCTCATTTTGGACAGCTATTAGCTTATTTTAGACAGTTAGCTCATTTTAGAAAGTTGTTAGCTCATTTTAGACAGTTATTAGCTCATTTTGAACAGTTATTAGCTCATTTTGGACAGCTATTAGCTCATTTTAGACAGTTACCTCATTTCAGACAGTTATTAGCTCATTTTGGCAAACACTTATTAGCTCATTTTACACAGTTATTAATTCATTTTAGACAGTTGTTAGCTCATTTTAGACAGTTCTTAGCTCATTTAGAACAGTTATTAGCACATTTTACACAATTATTAGCCCATTTTGAACAGTTATTAGCTCATTTTGGACAGCTATTATCTCATTTTTGACAGCTCATTTTAGACAGTTATTAGCTCATTTTAGACAGTTCTTAGCTCATTTAGAACAGTTATTAGTGCATTTTAGACAATTATTATCTCATTTTGAACAGTTATTAGCTCATTTTGGACAGCTATTAGCTCATTTTAGACAGTTGTTAGCTCATTTTAGACAGTTGTTAGCTCATTTTAGACAGTTATTAGCTCATTTTAGACAGTTATTAGCCCATTTTGAACAGTTAGCTCATTTTTGACAGCTTATTTTAGACAGTTATTAGCTTAGACAGTTCTTAGCTCATTTAGAACAGTTATTAGTGCATTTTAGACAATGATTAGCTCATTTTGAACAGTAATTAGCTCATTTTGGACAGCTATTTGCTCATTTTAGACAGTTGTTGGCTCATTTTAGACAGTTGTTGGCTCATTTTAGAAAGTTATTAGCTCATTTTGAACAGTTATTAGCTCATTTTGGACAGCTATTAGCTCGTTTTAGAAAGTTAGCTCACTTTAGACCGTTATTAGCTCATTTTACAGTTATTAATTCATTTTAGACAGTTGTTAGCTCATTTTAGTCAGTTATTAGCTCATTTTAGACAATTATTTGCCCATTTTGAACAGTTGTTAGCTCATTTTAGACAGCTCATTTTAGACAGTTATTAGCTCATTTTAGACAGTTATTAGCTCATTTTACACAGTTACTAGCTCATTTTACAGTTATTAATTCATTTTAAACAGTTATTAGCTAATTATAGACAGTTATTAGCTCATTTTGGACAGTTATTAGCTCATGTTGGACAGTTATTAGTTAATTTTAGACTGTTATTAGCTCATTTGTTTGCTAACCCTACTCTAATCACAGTAACAGGGTTGCTAATCCATGCTAATGTTAATTTTAGACATCAATAAAAAAAAATAAAATCAAAAAAAGGAGATTGAAATTTCATTTTAACTCTTTGAGATTCAATTGTTCTAGCTAGGTCAGTTAGCTAGGTCTGTTAGCTTGGCCCGTTAGCTAGGTTATTCTATGCTACTGCTGTTATGGGTCGTTCCAGAACTGGAGGACATCTGGGCTTTTAAATGTTTGAAAAATCAGTTTTCTTCAGGTTTCTGCTCCATATTGATCAATAATAGGTATTGATTGTCTCAGCTTCCACATCAATGGTAGCATTTTTATTCCATGTTTTCTGTGTTGTTTGCTAACCCTACTCTAATCACAGTAACAGGGTTGCTAATCCATGCTAATGTTAGCTTTTTCTCAGCAGTAGAAGCTAGATATTTAGCTGCTGTTACTGCTGACCAAGAGGACAAACTGACTGATGGAAAACAGTCCAAAGAATTAGTCTGAGCCTGATAATATGAGGTAGAGGGAGACATTCAATCAAGCCTGACGATGTGATGAAAATATGAAAAATAGAAGAGAGGACATAGCTTTGCTCTACACATTCTTTAGGACAACTGTTGGATGATGGAAATGACAAAAATGAGACAAAGTGACAAAACGAGACACAAAATGACAAAAACGAGCCACAAAACGACAAAAACGAGACAGATGTATTATGTTATTGTCGTTGTTTCTCTGATGTCCGTGATGTGCAGGTGGAGAAGAAACGCCCGTTGACACTGACTTTCTTAATAAGAACTTTATTAAAAGAAAGAACAGTATCATACAGACAGAAGTTGTCTGGAAGGATGTCGCCCAATGATCCTCCTCGAACAAAGACCAACGGTCAGTTTTTATACCTTCTGAAAACGTATAGAATTACAGCATCTGGTTTACATCCCCACTAAAGAATGATAACTCCTCAGACAAGACTCCCCTTCTGTGCATTCCTAAGGATTACAAATCAGCAATAGGTTAACAGTGGACTCCAAGGTCAACATAACATAGGATTTCTGGAGCCGAAAAGACATTCCTCAATACTCACTACCTCCTGTTAGTTAAAGGTTCACTTTATGGTCAACAACTATCAGAACTCATATCAGATCAGATACTTCATTATAGGTCTTGTTTGGGAGTAATATAAACTAATTTCCAGGCTAAGTTTCAAAACATGAAGACAAATTATTCAGTTTCAGATCAAGAAAATGCTGAGATGTTTTTAGCTCCTGACAACTTTGTGTGATGTTAAGAAACCAAACCAAGTGACGCAGAAATAGAATTAAATAGAATCTTTATTGTCAGACGATTGCAGGCAGATATTAACAGGAGGAACAACGGCAGTGGCAGTGAGGACTTAGAGATTCTTCAGCCAGTCCAAGCTCCGTCCTTTTGGTTCACAGGGATGTGCAGGAACGTCGTCCATGTTTCCGTCATCTCGCACCGGAACTGCAGCGGGAAAACCGAGAAGAGAGGATTTGATGTTGGATAAAACAGAAAACGAAGCACTCGGAGCCGCTGTGAAGCAAACGGCGTTTACCTGGATAGTTGTACGGTACGGCAGCGTTCAGCATCGACGTGTATTTAGTGTACGGGCTGAGGAAGGGAAGGACGGCGCCTGAAGGGAGACGAAGGGTTTTAACTTCACATTACGGACACACTGCATCAGTACCACACCAGAACAGCTGTTAAATTAACCACCAACTACAGGAGAAGTCTACATTCTGTGATTTCAGCTCCTTAAATGTGAATATTTTCTGGTTTCTTTCCTCTGTGACAGTAAACTGAAGATCTTTGGACTAAACAAGACATTTGAGGAAACTCTGATCCACATTTTTCAACATTTAAAGACATTTTAGAGACAAAACAACCGACTTAAGTTTGTTTTTGGTGTAATAAACTGATTCGTTTAGGATTAATCCAAAAGAAATTACTGTTAAATCTCTACTTTTAACATTCTTAATTGCAAAAACTAACAACTATTTTCATGCTGATGTTTAGTTTCTGGATTATTTTTATTGTTTTGTCTCTAAAATATCTCAGGATGGTGAAAATGTCCATCTGAGTCTTTAAAAAGTCTTTTTTTTTTGTTCAACCATCAGTCAGAAATTCAGTAAAATTAAATTAGAGCTGCAATAATTAATCGATTAGTCACCAAATATGAATTTAATCTTCAACTATTTTAGTAATCGATCAGTTCGAGTCATTTTTAAATTAAAAACAGTCTAAATTCTGTGATTTCAGCTCCTTAAATGTGAATATTTTCTGGTTTCTTTCCTCTGTGACAGTAAACTGAAGATCTTTGGACTAAACCAGACATTTAAGCAAACTCTGATCCACATTTTTCAACATTTAAAGACATTTTAGAGACCAAACAGCTGATTGATTCATCCAGAAAATAATCTCCAGAATGACTGACACTGAAAATAATCATTACTTGCTGTTTAGTTGGACTCTCGTGTAGAGGAGAGTTTAGCATGAATTCTACAGAAACTACTATTAAGTCCATAATTTACTTTCATTACCCATCAATCTGCTAATTGTTCATTTGACTGTTTTGTCTCTACAATGTCACAGGATGGTAAAAATGCTCATTTCAGTGTCTTAAAACCAAAGATGAATCTTTTGAAAGTCTTCCTTTGTTTGAACACCAGTCAGAAAGTGTACTTGTCTCTACAATAACACTCCTGCTCAGGCTAGTTTGAATAGAATCAGCTGCTACATCAACAAGTAAATAAACACATCAGACGTTTAATGTGACAGTTTGATCATCAATAATCAACAAATATCAAAGTGTGGATAAAATAAGGACACGGTACAACCAGCAGACATCACTAAAACGGGAGATAAACACCAGAATCTGTTGTTTTTATTCTATAAATCTAACTTCTGAGCTCCGTGTAAAAGGCAGCTGCTCACCTAGGAGTCCTATCGCACACGAAGCCACGATAACAGGCTCCTTATTCCACGCGTTCTTTAAAAAAGCTCCGATTCCTGCAGGGGAATAAAAAAAATGACATTAATGAAAACCCTCCACTGCTTTTAATGCTAGCTAACATTAGCGTCGCTTCCAAGGTCACGGTTTTGTTTCTAATTAATATAATCAAACTAAAAATCCTTCTAAGACTAATTCGGACGGATTTAAATATTTAACATGCCTATTAAAACCGCACGGGGCTCAAGGTGACGCTAACTTCACTGATTTCTGCTCCAAAAGAAGACAAAATACACACGTACCCGACATATTGTCTGTTGTAGTTTTAACCGCGCGGGTGCTCATGGGAAATATAGTAACAGTTGAGTGACGTATAATCGCTGCGTCCGTCGCATGTAAACATCAGCGTAACAACGGAAGAGAGACGCTGTTGATGGTTTGTGCTTGTTTTCAGGCAGTTTTTATGCGATTGAGCGCTCTAAAGTAACGTAAATTAATAAATAACAGAATTATATGTAGTTTTAAAAGTTTCTAAGTCAGAGTTTGATGATGAAACACTTCGCAGAGGAGCTTTGAGGCCGCGGAGCTGCAGTTTTGCTGGACGGATCGCTAAGAAATGTAAGTATGGTGGCACTTTGAATAAGGGTCATTTTATTTATTGTTTTAGGCATTCAATCAAGGTTGGCAGTGTTATGAAAATATGAAAAATAGAAGAAATGACACAGCTTTACTCATTCTTAAGGATTACTGTTGGATGATAGAAACGACAAAAACGAGACACAAAACGACAAAAACAAGTCACAAAACGGCAGAAAGAAGACACAAAAGACAAAAATTAGACACAAAATGACAGAAACAAGACAGAAAATAGCAAAATGAGACACAAAAGACAAAAATACTAGTAGTCCAGACCTCAGCCCCACTGAGGATCTTTGCAGTGTTCTGGAGAAGACTTTGTCTCCCATCATCAATAAAAGATCTTGGACTGAAATAAATGCTGTGACATTGCAGAAGCTTATGGAAACGATGCCATGGTGAATGGGTGTCATTCTCACAGCTAAAGACGTCCAATGAAATATTAGAGTGTGCGACTTTTCTTTTGAACGGGCAGTTTATGATAACCTGATGTTAAGATCTGACCAATAGATTTAAAAAAGTATCATGGTGTCAAAACTCACTGTCCAATCATATGCCCAATAAGGGTGGTAAAATGGCCAACTCTGACAGCATAAAGACGAAGCACAGCTCAGTGTCTCTAGTTTTTCTTGTGGTGTTAACCACCTCTAAGGTCTACTCCTGGATTCTCTGTCGACAGTAAATCCTGCTGCATCTGAATCCTGGCTTCTCCTGGTGATTTTTTTTTAGATCTAAAAGAAGCTTTTTAGACATTTGAACAGTCTTAGACTCTGGCCCTTGATTGGGACTTAGTTTCCACCTCATTCTCCTTTTCAGTTTTTTTGCCAAGAACCTAAAAACAGAAATCACGTGGGATATTTAGTTTTTGAATAAAAACTAAAATGAAAAACAAGAAAACAAACCCCAAAGATTGCTCCAGTTTTGTTTTTGTTCCACATTCCTTCTTTCATTTCTGGTTTTGTACAGATGGTATTTTGGTGGGGGCTGCACAGTGGTGTAGTGGTTAGCACTTTCGCCTTGCAGCGAGAAGATCCCTGGTTCGCGTCCCGGCTTTCCGGGGATCTTTCTGCATGGAGTTTGCATGTTCTCCCTGTGCATGCGTGGGTTTTCTCCGGGTACTCCAGCTTCCTCCCACAGTCCAAAAATATGCTGAGGTTAATTGATCATTCTAAATTGCCCGTAGGTGTGAATGTGAGAGTGATTGTTTGTCTCTGTATGTAGCCCTGTGACAGACTGGCGACCTGTCTAGGGTGTCCCCTGCCTTCACCTGAGTCAGCTGGGATAGACTCCAGCCCCCCATGACCCCAGTGAGGATTAAGAGGTGTATAGATAATGGATGGATGGATGGATGGATGGATGGATGGATGGATAAAAAAGATGCTATGGAGAAATGGGAAATGTAGGATGAGAATGTAGGGCAGGGATGTTAAACTCATCTTAGTTATGGTTCCACATTCAGCCCAATTTGATCTCAAGTGATCTGGACCAGTAAAATCACAGCACAATAACCTATAAATAACCACAACTCCTTTTTTTCCCCCCTTTGTTTTAGTGCAGGGCTGCACAGTGGTGTAGTGGTTAGCACTTTCACCTTGCAGCGAGAAGATCCCTGGTTTGCGTCCCGGCTTTCCCGGGATCTTTCTGCATGGAGTTTGCATGTTCTCCCTGTGCATGCGTGGGTTTTCTCCGGGTACTCCGGCTTCCTCCCACAGTCCAAAAATATGCTGAGGTTAATTGATCATTCTAAATTGCCCGTAGGTGTGAATGTGAGAGTGATTGTTTGTCTCTGTATGTAGCCCTGTGACAGACTGGCGACCTGTCTAGGGTGTCCCCTGCCTTCACCTGAGTCAGCTGGGATAGACTCCACCCCCCCATGACCCTAGTGAGGATTAAGCACTGTATAGATGATGGATGGATGGATGGAATTTTGGTGGACAGACAGAAAACAGACGTGTCTGAACGTCAGAATCTGTTCTTTGAACTTTCTTTTTGTAAATGTTGCATTCACTGACACACAGACATTAGAGTTTCACTGAAAGAAACAAAATGGACAGTAATAATTTATGGTGACTCCGTTGGGCTTGGTTAATTCATACACAGTGCATCATTTTATATTTTCAAACCCCTTTTATTCTTTCTTTCCAGATGATGGAGGATTTCTCTGGCCTGGCTCTGCCTCCTCTGTTCGGAGGTCACATCCTGGAGGCAGAACTGGAGCCTGGTGGAGTGGAGCTGGGACCAGGAGAGGTGAACTCACTGACACTGGAAATACAGTTAGAATAAAACCCAGCCTGTCTGAGAACCTGTAAATCACACTGAATGATCTTTAAAGAGGCAGACTTCTCTATCGCTTTAGTTTTTATATCAAGCAGTAAAAAAAGATTCAAGAACTTTATTGTCCTAAACACAGCAGATATAACAAATAAAATTAAATAAAATAGAATAGAATAGAATAATAAGATGAAATGGGTCAGTCTATAATTGATGGACTTCTGAAGTCCATGGGATATATCTGCATACATTTTTATTAAAAATAAAACCTAATGTTTCTATGTTCATTATGATCATGTCTTTACAAATTCCATAATTATTTATTATGGAAACAATCACATAAATCACATCATAAAAAATGACTGGATATCACTAAAATATCAACTAAATAAGCGTCTGAATTTAATACCAACCACCTTCTAATGAGCTACACAATAATAAAATGAGTTGATTCAGAAATAGTTTGGATTGTGTTCTTTTATTAAGTTGAGATAATCATGACAGATATTTCTTTTTTGGCAATATATCAAATTTTATATGTAAAATAACAAATTAAATCCCTTTCCACTAAGTTCCCCATTACAAAGACACCTCTCCAGGAAGTGTGTTAATTCCAGATCACATGACCTGCTCCACATGATGTCATTTCGTCCTGAAGGAAAGACTGGCCAGACTCCAAGGCTTTCTGAGTTATTTAATATAAAGTAGTCAACAGGTTTACTACAATATCTCTAGAAATCACTTCACATACTACTCAGTTGTTTATCTAATATTTAGAAGAATCTTTCTCTAAAATGCTATGTGGTGTTTGGTTATAGGCCTGAAAACAGCAAAAATGTCGACTATGATACAGAAAGTCCTGTAATTATATATTGACCAAAATAAAATAAAAATAATTAACAAAAATAGATAGTTTGTGCAGATCTTGTGGAATATTATCACATATAAACAATATTCTGCTGCAGCTAAGCCTTCAGTATAGTGCTGAGCATTAAAGAGAACCTGAATCCCAGTTAAATGTTCTCTAAATGTGACGCCAGCATGTGAGAGCAGAGCTTGATCAGACTCTTCCCAGCAGATGGTTGGAGGTCAGCTCTGACTGTCGCTGCATCCATTAATGTTCCACACAAAATACACATCTGCTTGATTTATTTCCCGTGACGTTCGTTATTTTGTGACAGAATAAAGCAGCAGAGCTTCATTTGAACAGATTCAAACAGAGAACCAAACCAGCCTCGTTTCCTTCAGGTGGAGCTGGGTCCAGGAGGCAGCGAGCTGCTGGAGAACACGACGCAAGAAGACCAAGACAGACGAGCTCTGGACAAAAGGAAATACCTGGCTCTGAACAGGAGGTGTAAAGAAATAGAACAGGTGAGTGTCAGTTAATTTGAACACAGTGTGAATACAGTTGGATAAAACTTTATGAAAGTTAAAGGAAAATCTAAATTACATAACATGAGAATAAATACAGTAGCCATAGATATATAGAGACAGTATACATAGAGAAAATAGCTAAGATATTAGTACAATATAGTACTGTAAATATAGAAATAGGTATTCTAGAAAGTGAATTCATAAAAGAATGTGACACATAATAAAGACACAAAACAACCACAAAAATACCCGAAACAACCACAAAGAGACACAAAACAACCACAAAGAGACACAAAACAACCACAAAGAGACACAAAACAACCACAAAAATACCCGAAACAATCACAAAGAGACACAAAACAACCACAAAGAGACACAAAACAACCACAAAGAGACACAAAACAACCACAAAGAGACACAAAACAACCACAAAAATACCCGAAACAATCACAAAGAGACACAAAACAACCACAAAGAGACACAAAACAACCACAAAGAGACACAAAATGACTGCAGAGTGTAATGGCGTGTTGTGTTCAGGTGAATCAGAAGATCCTGGGGCGTCTTCACCAGGTCCAGAGAATCACACGACGTCTGAAGAAAGAACGACGGTACGAACCTTCATCACAGCATCTACAGTTTTATAGATTGTCTGAGAGGTTTCCTGAGTTTCCTGTTGATCTCGACAGGTTCCTCATGAAGACTTTAGACGCTCATGGAGACGATTACAGGAACGCTCAGCTCACCATCCTGCTGGAGGTAAGGATCTGTAAGGACTCGGTCTTTAGTTCTTTAAAATCATCTTCAAACATTTGTGTGATTTTTATAATCGGATGGACGGAATTTACAAGCTACCTGACAACAGCTATCTCCTCTGTTCACTGTTTCTGAACCATGCCGCATTTGTTTTACAGTTTTTTATTCATTTTGGACAACTATGGATTCATTTCCAACAGGTTTTCACTAATTCTGGACAAATTTTCTTTTCATTCATGACCAATTCTGAGTGATCTCGGACATTGTGGATGAATTTTATAACAGGTTTTGCATAATTTTGAAAATGTTTTTAATAATTTTTGGCAAGTTTATGTCAATTTGGACAAATTCAGTCATTTTGGACACTTCAAAAATAATTTTAATCATATTTTTGTCAAATTTTGAGACTTTTTGAACATGAATATCTCTATGTTTCCAGACCTTTCCTCTCTCCTCTGCTCATCATCAGTAGATATTTCTCCATGCTGGATGGATCTCCAACATGTTTCTGAGCCATGCTGCATTTATTTATTCATCCAGTAGCTATGGTTTTCCTCTCAGACTAAGTTTTTCTTTGTCAGTTGTAGAGAATTGGTTGAGCTGCTCATTCTTTTGTTGTTTTTCTTTTGCAGGATCTGTTTGCTCATCCTGAAGCTATAAAATCTTTCTTTTGCTTTTAAAATGCACAATATGAGTTTAAAATTGTACATTTTAATTGAAAGAACACCTGAACATAAGTTGCTTCATCTAAAACCCATTTTCGTGACTAAAAACCAGCGAACTGCGGCCCTTTAGAGCGTTGCTGGCCGGCTGGTAATCTGTTCTGGCAGCTCACTGACTGCTCTGAAACAGAATTAGTTTTGTGTGACGTACCAGAATGAATAAGCGTAGCGAAGCTGATTAGATGCTGTTGGGTTTAGAAATGTTCTCCTGCACTTGTTCCAGGATGAGTCTGGAGCTCATGTGGATCCTGCTGCTGGAGCCGAGGACGAACGGATCAACGGAGTGTCTGGATCCACTTCATCTGCAGCCGGACCGAAGAAGAAGAGGCACCGGGTTCCTCGACAAGAGAAGGACAAAGACCAGCAGGTAGGTGGAGAATCTGCTGGGAACATCTACGAGGAGTGATCAGAAAGTTCTGAGGTTGTTTGTGGTGCAGCAGTAAGGTCAGCACCAGGATCTGAGTTCCAGATGTTTCAGTAAAATCACTTCATGGTTGATCGTCATGGTGACCACAGGAGAATCTCTGGGACCAAACAGAAGTTTAACAGTGGAAGAACCAAAATTTTCTGTAAAGGGACGCAAAACGACCACAACGAGATGCAAAACAACCACAAAGAGACGCAAAATGACCACAACGAGACGCAAAACGACCACAATGAGATGCAAAACAACCACAAAGAGATGCAAAACGACCACAACGAGATGCAAAACGGCCACAAAGAGACGCAAAACGACCATGAGATGCAAAATGACCACAAAGAGATGCAAAACGACCACAAAGAGACACAAAACAACCACAAAGAGACACAAAATGACCCAGAACAGCCACAGACACAAAATGACCATGAAAAGACACAGAATGACCACAATGAGACACAAAATGACCACAATAAGACACAAAATAACCACAAAGAGACACAAAATGACCACAAAAGACCCAAAGCAACCACAAAGAGACACAAAATAATCACAGAGACACAAAATGACTACAAAATTACCCAAAACAGCCATAAACACACACACAATGACACATAACAAGCATAATAACCATTATACATTGTATAATGACAATAAAGAATATTCTATTCTATTCTATTCTATTCTATTCTATTCTAAAGAGACCCAAAACAACAACAAAGAGACACAAAATGACCACAAAATGACCCAAAACTACCACAGAGACACAAAACAACCACAAAAAAACCCAAAACGACTAGAGAGAGACACAAGTGTTTCCAAGTGTTGCAGGAGTGCTGGGAGCAGAGCATTGCTGCACCAGGAGAACACTCCGACGGGGACAGCAGCCATATTTACATCACAGTTTTTCATTTTTATAGACAGTCTCAGAACTTTTTGAACACACCTTCAGTCCTTTAATCATTGGTTTATCTGCAGAATAACTGATTCCTGACTTTGTCTTCTGTTCTCAGGCTGAATCCGACATGTTGGCAGAAACACAGTTTGGAGAGCTGCCCAGTCCCACCTCCCTGTCCCACTGATTCCAGTTCAACTCTCCGTTAGATTAAACCGTCTTTGACTGCTGGTGGTTTCACCTGTAAACAGACTGAACATCAGTCATACATTTGTTCTGTATATATATTTGTGTGTTTTGATATTTTGTGCTGATGTTTATGACCAGTAAACAGCGTCGTGGACAACCTGGTGAGTGACTCTGACTGCCGAGATGTAATTATAACGGGTAGAAAACATGACGTTATCCAGGTTCCACATCCAGTCCAGTCTGATCTCCAGTAAAACCAGTAAAACCACAGCAGAATAAACTAGAAATAACCACAACTCCTAATGGTTCCTTTGGTTTAGTGCAGAAATATTCACATTTAAGGAATTATCTTTTTACAAAACATCAACAACCTGAAATTTATGAAGAAAAACAAGTTAAATTTCATCAACATTCAGTCTCAGTTTATCATTTCCACATTACAACTTCCAGATCACAGAGTGTCGACAAAGGAACACAACATTTAGTCATCTTGAACCAGAGGATTTACTGGAGGATCAAAATCACAAAAGTCAGACAAAAAAACAACAAAAACATGACAAAATATAACAAAAATGAGACACAAAATGACAAAAATGAGACAAATGACATGGGGAAAAAAGCAAAACAGACAAAAATTTAGACAAAAAAAATGTAAAATGACAAAAAATGTACTAAAAATAGACAAAAAAATTACATAAATGACACAAGCGAGACACAAAATGACAAAAAAACTAAATAGAATATTACAAAAATGAGACACGAAACGAGAAAAACATGAGACACACAACAAAAGTCAGACAAAATATTACAAAAACGAGACAAAGCGACAAAAAAAGACAAAAACAAAATATTACAAAAACTAGACACAAAATGACAAAAGAACAATGAACAATCTAGTATTTTATTTCATGATCCAAACAACTTATCATGGTCTAGAAATGATTTTAAATTTATAGTTTTACTAATTTACAATCTGCAGTTAATGTCTTCTCTGGAATTTTTACACTTTGAGGGCCAGATTGGACCCTCTGGAGGACCGGGTTTGGCCCACGGGCCTCATGTTGGACACCTGTCTTACGTTTCTTTATAATAGTTCAGACACACAGAAAGATGTTTTAGTTTGAGGCAACAATTTAAAAAAAATCAATTGTCATAAAGACTCATTTCCTCAAAGAAAAAAATATGGAAATATGTGAGGGGGATTAAAGAAATGTTTTTCAAAATATGAGCTTCAGATCCAGTTTTGCATGGATTTATTTATCGCCATGCCAAATTTAGATTTATTTGGATTTTTGTTCTATAATGGTAGAAGTGTTACTGATCATTTTAATCTATTTTTAGGTTATTTTGCTTTTTTATTGGAAAAGGTTGACTGATGTTGGACGTGCCGTTTTTCATCAAAATTTGAAATAACAAAAATAAAATAAAATAATAATCTGAAGCATCTGTAATTAATGTCTTGCTGGTTTTTTTTGTCTTTTGCTGATGTAATTTCCAGCAAAAATGAACATGTTGGCATAATAAAAAAATCGCTTTAATAGTTGTCTTGAGGATGAGTATTTTGAGGTTTAACCATAGACTGTATAAAAAAGATTATAAATAACCATATAATAAATAATATCTAATAAATCTAATAAGGTATTATACAGTCAATAGGTTTAACTGTAAGTCGTCACTCTGCTCAGCCAATCACTGGCTTCCATTCCAGCGGATATTTCGTAGTGACAGACGTCAACACCGTCCAATCAAATGTCTTGGATCGGGTTTAGGGCGGGGCCTAGAGGCGGAGGTGGGATTTTAGCTAACGTCCATCTTCAGCTACATCACAGTGAGCGAGCTTGTCGAAAAGAAAACACAATTTGGAAGTAAAGAAGACTTTCTGGACTTAGTTCTGGCTCTATTTGAAAAAAAGACAAACGAAAGCCCATACCCTAGGTAAATGTCGTGCACAAGTATAAATCTAGATGGTCGGCTTGACCCAGTTTCCCTTTTTCCTAAATGTGGCTAGCAGGCTAAGCTAATGCTGCTAGCTAGCCAGACAGTTAGCCACATTAGCTAGCAGGTTAACGATTTCAGCAGATTCTGTCTTTCACAACGAAAAAACCACCATATAAGAGCTGGGCCGGACCCCAGAATGATGATGCATGGATATGAAAACGCTCGGTGGCGCTTGTTTTGTAATCGAGCTAAGCTATTGGCTAGCATTAACGTTAGCTCAATAACGTTAGCGTGCTAGCTGGCTAATTTTAGCTGACAACCGTGTCAGTCAGATCGGTAACATCAGCGATCCGGTTCACGGTGATAGAGCCGCAGACTGACGGTCGGTTCACGGTGATAGAGCGACAGACAGACGGTCGTTTGGAGGGTGTGGTGTTTGGATGGGGAAGCTGCGGTGGTTATTAGTGCTGCTAACCGAGCAGCTGGATGGAGCTAACGTCAGTTTCATTTTGTTCTGTCTGAGCAGGTGTTCATTCACGTTTTGTCTCCTTCACGCAGCTAACTCGGTGACAGACGGAATGTGGACATTGTCGTAGTCAGAGCCATGGCTGACAAGAGAAAGCTTCAAGGTAAGAGAGTCGGTGGAACTTCAGGGTCCATCAGGCTGTTCAGCATCGTGCACAGACTGACTCCATCCAGCAGAGTTAGCATCAGGCTGGAAACACACACAGCACGGAAATAGTCCTCTTTTATGTTTTAGAGCAAAGGTTTAACTCTTTATTTCTATTATTCTGGTTGGAAAAGGCATAAAAGGTGTCCATGTAGTCACCAAATACTCAGTTGAAGCTGTGAACTGTTTGCTGTGTTCTTCTTTCCCGATTTAAACTCAGCCGTTTTATAGTTTTGCAGCTTTTCATAAAGTTTAATAAACTGGGTTAAAATCTACTGAACAACAATACAGACATAGCAGGCAAATGTTCTTCTTTTATGAGTTGGAACAAAAGTTTTGCACCTTATTTCTATTATTTTGGTTGGAAAAGGCGTAAATGTCATCCTTGTCGTCACCAGATACTCAACTTGTTGCTGTGTTCTTCTTTCCAGATTTAAGTGTGTTTTTGTTGCATTTTTGCACCTTTTCATAAAGTTTAATAAACTGGGTCAGAAATCTGCTGAACAAAACTCTAAGCTCAGCTGGCAGATGTTCTTCTTTTGTGACTTAGAGCAGAACTTTTACACCTCATTTCTATTAAACCGTTGATGTAGTCGTCCAAATGCACAGCTTAAGCTACGAACTGTTGACTATGTACTGGGTTAAAATCTACTGAACAATAATGCAGACGTAGCAGACAAATGCTCTTCTTTTATGAATTAGAGCAAAAATTTTACACCTTATTTCTGTTATTCTGGTTGGAAAAGACGTAAATGTCGTCCAGATGTATTTGCTGTTTTCTTCTTTCCAAATTTAAAATGTACCCATTGTATTTTTCCTGCATTTTTGCAGTTTTTCATCTAGTTTAAGAAACTAGGTTTAAATCTACTGAACAACAATACGGACATAGCAGCCAGATGTTCTTCTTTTATGAGTTAGAGCAAAAATTTCACACCTTATTTCTATTATTCTGGTTGGAAAAGACTCAAATATCATTCATGTAGTCACCAGATACTCAATTGAAGCTGTGGACTGTTTGCTGTACTATTCTTTCCTGATTTAAACTCACCTGTTGCATATTTCTGCAGCTTTTCATAAACTTGAAACACAGCTGACAAATTCAGATTCAGAAAACTTTATTTGTCCCCAGGGGGAAATTAAAAAAGGCCTGTAGAGCAGGCAGTGCAACAATGACGTAAGAAACTGATTAAAAAAGAAGAAATTAGAGATAAATGTATTAATAAAATATATATACAAATGTAGAACAAGTAGTATAAGAATAAAAATCAAATGAAAAGAAATAAAAAAATTTAAAAAACGCAACTTAGTAACATCCTAGTGCAAATACAAATGAACAGTGCAGGTGAAGTATGACGATGAGGTAGATGCAGGTTGCAGAGTTCACAGAAGGAATGTTCTTCTTTTATGAGTCAGAGCAAAAGTTTTACACCTTATTTAAATTATTCTGGTTGGAAAAATCCTCAGCTGAATCTACGAACTGACTCCTTTCATGATTTCAAATCACCCGTTGTATATTTCTGCAGCTTTTCATAAAGTTATCTACTAAATCTACTGGACAAAAATCCAAACGCAGCTCAGACGCACTCAGAGTAGAAGTTTAAAATCTAAATTATATGATTCAATTTAGGAAATTCCACACAAAAAGTTTTACTGTCACTCACTTTATCTTCAAGAAGAATCATTAAGTTTTAACAGTGTCGTACCTGTAGTCATCTAAATATAAAGTGAAGCTGTTTTCTGCTCTTTTCTTTGCTAGACTCACCTGTTGTATATTTAAGCAACGATTCCAGAAGTTGGAGGAATTTGTTTAAAATCTACCGAGCAAAAACACACGTCCAGCGTTCAAATAATCGTCTCTTCTGACTCGGAGAAAAAGTGAAAAATCTCATTTCTCTTGTTTAAAAAAGGTTCAGTTTAGCCGATTGTACACCGAAAGTTTTAAGTGGTGACAAACTGTGGAGCTGAGTTAATCCTCCTCCTGGTCAGGTGTGATTTTTAAAGGACGGTGATCAGGTAGCATGACCAGATGCTCCTTTGACCAGAAGCCTCCTTAAAATGCAGCTTTATTCCAACGACATGACGACAAGAGAAAGACAAGAAGGAACGGCTGGACTCCGATGTCCACAGTTCCACCGTTTGTCGTCTAAACTGATTCACGGAGACGATCTGAAACTTTACGGCAGGCAGTGACTCAGAATGATTTTAGTTTAGAAGAAACATGAAGCCCAATTTGATCTCCAGTGGACTGAACCAATAAAATAATACCATAATAACCTCTAAATAACCACAACTCCTCTTTTTACTAAACATCTACAACCTGAAGTTTATGAAGAAAAACAAGTTCAATTTCATCACCATTCAGCCTCAGTTCATCATTTCCACATTACAACTTCCAGATCACAGAGTGTCGACTAAGGAACACAACATTTCGTCATCTGGAACTGAAGAGAGGATTTACTGGAGGATCAAAACCACAAAATTCTGACAAAAACAACAAAAATAAGACAAAATGTGACAACGCGAGACAAAACGACAAAAGAGCGAGACAAACGACAGGAAACAAAACAAAAAAAGAGACAAAAAGTTAGACAAAAAAATTACAAAGTGACAAAAAAATGGACAAATGACAAAAATTAGACAAAAATTGACAAAAGCGAGAAACAAAAAGACAAAACAACAAAAACAAGACAAAATATTACCAAAATGAGCAACAAAACGACAAAAATGATGCAGACGACATGAAACAAAACCAAAAACGAGACAAATAATGACAAAAGCGAGAAACAAATGACCAAAAAATAGACAACACAAGTGAGACAAAAAAAACACAAAACGACACAAATGATGCTCAACAAAAAAGCAAAAGACAAAATGACAAAAATAAGACAAAAAACAGCAAAAGTCAGACAAAAAACCTTTGTAACGGCAACAGATAGAATATTAAACGCTGCCTTCGTGTGTTTTCTTGTTGTGAAAAAGTCATGAAAGCTTCTGAGTGGGTTTCTGTGATGTTGGACCGTTTGTTTTCTCTGCAGGTGAGATCGACAGATGTTTGAAAAAAGTAGCCGAAGGTGTAGAACAGTTTGAAGACATCTGGCAGAAGGTGAGAGAACAAGCGTTTGGTTTTTCTTCATCAGCTTCCTCCAGTAAAGACGTCCAGAATAGTTTGATCTTTGGATGTCAGATCTGACGCTGCACTCGTCTGATTTCACCTCATTTTTCATACGTTTTTGGAGTTTTGGAGAAGTTTTGGACATTTAGAAAAATGTTTTTGACAGGATTTATGTCATTTTAGATTCATTTTGAGTCATTCTGAGAACATTGCAGTCATTGAGGAGACAATTTGACTTTATTTTGGACACGTTTGAGTCGTTTTAGACTTGTTTCTGTCATTTTGGATCAATTTTGGATAAATTTAAGTCATTTTGGATGGATTTCACCTCATTTCCGACACAATTTAGACACATTTTAGGACGTTTAGAAAAGTTCTGGTCATTTTGGACTATTTTTATTATTATTGTTGACCAGATTTCTGTCACTGTGGAGACATTTAGGGTCTAGTTTTGTGTATTTGCAGTGATGCGTGCAGCTAGAAGCAGAAATTGTGGTGTTAAAAATATGCAGTGACACTTTGGGTTGTGTGTTTGTTCGGTATTGTGTTCTAATAACTGATCCGTCTCCATTTCAGCTCCATAATGCAGCAAATGCAAACCAGAAGGAAAAATATGAGGCTGACCTCAAGAAAGAGATTAAAAAACTACAGGTGAGGTGGTTTAACAGACACACGTGTTGAGTGTTGGAAGTGTTCGGTGTGTTCTGATGTTTTACCGTGTTTCTTTTCCCAGCGGTTGAGAGATCAGATAAAAACATGGGTCGCCTCCAACGAGATCAAAGACAAACGGCAGCTAGTCGAGAACCGCAAACTCATAGAAACGGTACCACTCTTTATTGTTAGACTACCAGACTGTTCTTTTATCATTTTCTGTCTTGTTTTTGTCTCTTTGTGTCTCCTTTTTGTCATTTTGTGTCTCGTTTTTGTAATATTGTGTCTCATTTTTACCGTTCTGTGTCATTTTTTGTCTCACTTGTGTTGTCGATTTTTGTTTATAAAGCAAAACTAAAGGACGCGCTCACATGGACACCTGGAAGGTAACAAGACCAGTGTGATGTTTTCTCTCCTCAGCAAATGGAGCGGTTCAAGGTGGTGGAACGGGAAACAAAAACAAAAGCCTACTCTAAAGAAGGCCTGGGACTCGCTCAGAAAGTGGATCCAGCTCAGAGGGAAAAGGAGGAAACGGGACAGTGGCTAACGGTAAAACACCCGCTGATATCTGCACTGATTCACCTGCATCTACTTCACAGCTTTGTCTGTTTGCACTAAAAAGCAAAGCACAGTCCTCCTCCAAGGCTGCTTATTCCCCCACATGTCAGAAATGCAGCATTTATTTATTAGTTATTGCTGATCATAGAATGTGTCCATTTAATACAGATGTTCCCACAAACACAATGACCTGAGTACAGGTAGGGACGCACCAATCCACATTTGTTTACTTCCGATCCGACGCCTGAATTTGGATATTTGCGATACCAATATTATTCTGATATCAGAGCGCTGTTAGCTTTAATATTATTATTATCATTATTGTTGGTTTTACACGAGGCTGTAATAAACTCCTTTCTACAGGTAAGTATGATGATGATGTGTTGATGCTATAGAACCAGTTATACTTAACCCGTTTAGTCCCACTGGCAACAATTGTTGCCGCTCATTTTTCTTTTAATTTTCACTCTCGAAAAGTGTTGTTTTGGCTTTGGACAGCTAATGCAAGTTTTAAAATCAAAGAATAGGTTGTCTCCTCTAAATTGCATCAGTGTCATGTGACTAGTGTGAATGGTCACATGACCAGGCCTCTTTACTTCCTGCCTGCACCGATGGAAGAAGATGTCTGCCTCGAACTTGTACAAGAAGAATTTATTTAAATACCTTAATCAACAGATATAACTGAGATATTTTGTACATACATTTTTAAAAGGGTCGGCTACTGATATATAATGAGAATTTTATGCCTGCATGCATCTTTTGATCATAAGAAGAGGAAACATAAGCAGCCAGCATAATCCATAGTCATAGTGTTGTGCTACGTGTCAAAGGTTTTGGCTGTTTGTCCGATTCATCTAATGTTTTTTTTTTTTTTGTACACAGCTAAAAATCATAAGAGATTTTGAATCTTCTAGACTTAAAAGAGCCCCAAACTGATATGTGCTACATCACAGTCATTCCTACAGTATAAAAAGATGCAGTTAAAATTGACTGCTAGTGACCCTCAGATAGAGAGTAGCAGGTACTGAGGTGAAACAGGCCATTTGTCTGCTAGACTCCTGAATGATGAAGCAGAGGTGACCAATCTGAAGGATGATGAAAATGTTCACCTGATAAGTCCAGACCAATGCAATAACTGCCCTTTAAAATAAGCAAAATAGGAACAGGGTTTTTAAAATATCACGATGACCAGCCACATCCAATAAACTAGATTTTGTGACCTATAGAGGAACTGCAGCAGTTAAACCAGACCCTGTTGATGTGTTCCTGCTGATGTATGCTCACAAGATGAAGCCATACACAAAACAGCTATCAGCTGCATGAAAGCATTATGGCAAGCATGGCTGCAAGGAGTTCATCAGGGGCAAACCAGTCCGATTTGGGTTCAGGTTGTGGAGGCTTGCTTCATGTTTCGCATGGAGCTCTGTTGTGGAGTCCACACACATCTTCTGAAAGTGGCTTAGGACAGGGTCCAAGTGTAGTCTTTGGTCTGGCTGAACAAGCAGACGTTCCTGCAGGATGCACATTTGTGCATGATAACCTTTTCATCTCACTTAGCCTCATTGATGAAATGACTAAACAAAGTTAATCAGTGACTTACCTGCACTGATTTGTCTTCTTGCTGAATAATGTTGTACCCTCATCTTCTGGCCATGATGTTAGTGGTCAGTAAACAGTCAATCTGAGCTACTGCCACAATGTGAATTTATTTTATTTTTGTAAACTATGGTCAGTTCTTATTTTGTAGCATCAAACACTCTTAGCTCTACACTTATTTAACTGTTTTATGAAACTGTGAAATGCAGTAATTGTAATGTTGTCAATTTTAGTTCTTTTCACTAGTCATTGCCATGGTATCTTTATGCATCTCAAAAGTTGTGAACACAATTAGAACCATGCCTAGTTATAATATATTACGCTTATTAGTGTTATTCTTATTTTTTTTAATGTGTAAATAGGTCAAACTGAAGAATTTGTGTAAATTTAGACTATGTGGTTTCCCACTGGCAACAAACCTATGAATATGAATAAATGAAAAAATGTATAAATATTAAGTATTAGGGAGGTCTAACGAGTAAAATACATGCACTTATTTTGCAGGGAAAAATTTGGGATTAAATGGGTTAATTCATTGGAAAAAATGCTCCTCTCAAAACAAGAAAAAAAAAACTTATTTCAAGGAACTTTTACCTTGAAATAAGTGAAAAAATCTGCCAATAGAACAAGTGAAAAATGGCTCAGTAAGATTTCTTGAAATGAAATACGATATTTAGAGTCTTGAGATCTTACAGTTATCTGGGAAAACTTATTTTAAGCTCTATTTTACCAGGATTGTCAAGCTTAGGTGTCTTAAAAAAAAAAAAAAAAAAAAAGCTGTTTTTCACTGAAAAATAGATTTTTGCTTTCATGTAACCTCCAATATTGAGATATATTAACCTTATTTTGAGTTTTCGTGTAAAATTCAGATCATAACAAGATAATTTCCAGATTGTTTGACTTAACAAGATATTTCAGATGCATTGTCCTAAAACAAGTCCCTCCATCTGCTGAAATGTCTCTTGTTAAGTGAATTTATCTTAAATCAAGTGGGATGAGACATTCTGACTAAAAATAAATAGACTTGGTACGATTTAGAGTTTTGCACTGTTTGTTGATGCTATAGAGCCAATATACTTAGTTTATACTGATCAGATAAAGCTTTATTAGATTTTATCTGAAGAGGGATAGTGTTGGAGAAGTTTAACCTTTGTGTGTATCTGGCTTGGCTTTAATAAATATTAACAGTCAGTTTCAAACCCTTTAGCTACATGTTCACTAGATGTGTTGAACGTTAACGTGCCATCTGAATGAAAGAGAAAGTTTGCGTCTGAGCCACTTTGCTGGTCCGATGCATCTGCCGGACTGTCAAGTTGAAAGCTGTCATGTGACCACGTAGCGGCCGCTATTTACCGCCCACCGTGCGTGTGATTTTCAGATGTGGTTCGTTTACATACGGAATAAAACTCATCTAGTGGACACGGACCTTCACAGTTACATATTTGTTTTCAGGATGGGATTTTTCCTGTTAACAGGATTTCCTGTTTTTCTGACTTCCTTTTCTGACCATATTCTTACCTCAAGTTGCCTTTTGGAACATACTTGCATACATTTGACATGTTGTGATGAACAGTTGGTTAGCCACAGTGCTGCTCAATGCTAGCCTGCTAGCTGGCTGCAGACTGTGGACTGTCCACATTTTGCAGCTATCAGAGCAGCCGGCAGGGAGTCACTGTGGAATTGTTTCAGCAGACAACATTACAGCACAGATATGGATCATGGATCAGAAATCTCCGATCCATGAATTACGTTGGTATTGGAACCCGATACTGGATCGGATCGACCCCATCCCTGAGCTCAGGCGTGTGTTCTGCATGTGTATGTTATGTACAGATACTGAATCACGTGACCTAAATATGTAGCAGGTGGCAGGAATTGATGGGACTCAGAAACACCCCCACAATTTAATCAGTTGTTCCTTGGATCATTTCTGATGGATAAGTCCTGATAAGTCCTCAGTGGTGGATTTGTAGTAGGATCACAATCAGCTGACGTAGTGTTCACTTGTTGTCATGGTTACAGTGACACCGTGCCGCTATCTAGCAATGATACTGAAATCTCTAACAAATCCGTGGATCCAAACTATAAGCCACATCACTGCCAAAATCTAACCACTTGGTCCTTGTGTCATTTCTGACCTTCCCTGAAAATTTCATCCCAATCTGTTGGTCTGTTTTTGAGTAATGTTGCTGACAGATGGACAAACAGACAGATGGAAGGACAGACAGAAAGACGGACAGACAGACAGATGGACGAACAAACAGACAGATGGACGGACAAACAGACGGACAGACAGACAACATCAGTAATTCCAGTAAAACGTCAACAAACTGGTGAGAAACCAGCAGGAATGAGTTTCCTTTTTCTGTAATTGACGTTTTTGTCTCTGCAGAACACGATAGACACTCTAAACATGCAGGTGGATCAGTTCGAGAGCGAAGTGGAATCTCTTTCTGTTCAGACGAGAAAGAAGAAGGGCGACAAGGAGGTGAGTCTGTTTATTTTATTCACTGTAAGAAAAGCACCCGTTTACCCTGTTTGTTCTGGTAAAGTTAAGCTAAAAAGCCGCTCGTTTGTTTTCTGTTCTGTAGAAGCAGGATCGTATCGACGAGCTCAAGCGGCTGATCGAGAGACACAGATTCCACATTCGCATGTTGGAGACCATCTTACGGATGCTGGACAACGACTCGGTGCCGGTGGACGCCATCCAGAAGATCAAGGATGACGTGGAATACTACATCGACTCCTCCCAGGACCCCGACTTTGAGGAGAACGAGTTCCTGTACGACGACCTGGACCTGGAGGACATCCGTGAGTAGAGCGAGGAGAAACGCACTGGAAAAAATGCTCCTCTCAGAACAAGAAAAAAAACTTAGCTCAAGGAACTTTTACCTTGAAATAAGCGGAAAAATCTGCCAATAGAACAAGTGAAAAATGGCTTGGTCAGATTTCTTGAAATAAGATATGATATTTAGAATATTGAGATCTTAAAATTAGCTGGGAAAACTTATTTTAAACTATATTTTACCAGGATTGTCAAGCTTAGGTGTCTTAACATAAGCCAGAGATGCTAAAAAAAAAAAAAAAAAAAAAAAAAGCAGTTTTTCACTCAAAAATAGATTTTTGCTTTCATGTAACCTCCTAATCTGAGATGTATTAAATTTATTTTGGGTTTTCTTGTAAAATTTAACTCAAAACGAGATAATTTCCAGATTGTTTGACTTAACAATATATTTAAGATGCATTGTCTTAAAACAAGTCCCTCCATCTGCTGAAATATCACTTGTTAAGTGAATTTATCTTAAATCAAGTGGGATGAGACATTTTGACTAAAAATAAGACAAATAGACTTGATAGGATTTAGAGTTTTTGCAGTGTGAGGACGGCGGTGGTCCAGGTAGAAGATCTGATCTTCTTCTTCTCTTGCAGCTGCAGCGCTGGTCGCCACGTCTCCGTCGGGTCAGGGCAACGTGGAAGACGAGATGTACCTCCACTCCAGCAGCACTCCCACCTCCACCACCTCCTCCTCACCCATCCCTCCATCCCCGGCCACCTGCACCGCTGTAAGTCCTCGTCTCTGAGCAGGTGGAAGCTCAGTCTGAAACCTACACTAATGTTCAAAGGTTTGGGCTCAACCAGGCGGTTCCATTTCACTCTTATTCATGTGCTAACGTGACTGCACAAGATCATCATCATCAGTTAGCCTTTTAGCTAACACAATGTAGCTTTAGACCAGGGGTGTCCATCATGAGGCCCGTGGGCCAAAAGCGGTCCTCCAGAGGGTCTTAAACCGGTCCTCAAAGTGTAAAAATTCCAGAGAAGTAAATTAGTAAAACTATAAATTTAAAATGATTTCTAGACCTTGACAAGTTGTTTGGATCATAAAGTAACATACTAGATTGTTCATTGTTGTTTTGTCGTTTTGTGTCTCGTTTTTGTCGTTTTGTGTCTCGTTTTTGTCGTTGTGTCGTTTTTGTCGTTTTGTGTTTCCTTTTTGTCTCGCTTATGTTTTTTGTCTATTTTTTTGTCATTTTGTGTCTCGCTTTTGTCATTTTTTTGGTCAAATTTTTGTTGTTTGTTCATTTTTTTGTCACTTTCTAACTTCTTTGTCTAATTTTTGTCTCTTTTTTGTTTTTTTTTCTGTTGTATGTCTCATTTTTGTCTTTTTTTCTCACTCTTTTTGTTTTGTGTCTCGTTCTTGTAATTTTTTCTAACACAGTGTAGCATTAGAACACAGGAGTGATGGTTGCTATGGAGATATTCCATTAAAAATCAGCCGTTTCCAGCTACAATAGTCATTTACCACATTAACAATGTCTACACCGGATTTATCATTCATTTAATGTTATCTTCACTGGAAAAAAAACTGCTTTTCTTTCTAAATTAAGAACATTTCTAAGTGACCCCAGACTTTTGGACAGTAGTGTATGTTGTGACACATTTTTGCACATTTCCAGCGCTTTGTTTTGAGTTAACCTTCTATTAGCCCCGCTGTGTTAATAATAATCCACCGGCTAGTTTGCTGAATCAACGTTTGAAAAGTGGATTGTCACATCAAGGTATCTCCTCCTGTAGGAGAACTCAGAGGACGATAAGAAAAGGGGACGGTCGACAGACAGTGAAGTTAGTCAGGTGAGAGGCTCCCATCTAGATGAACAGTTTAGAGCAGCCATCTTCACCCCTGGTCCTGGAGAGAGACGCTGGCTGGTGTTTCCTCTGTGGGACCACGGCTGGAGACTTCTGGTTTAGTTTGTGTCTCCAGAGATCTCAGTAATCTTTGCTCCTCATACACTCTGCAGCTGCTCACGGACAGTTTGTTTGAGACGTTTCTCTCTGCCTTTGGTTTTCAGTCGCCTGTGAAGAACGGCACCCCCTCCCTGCTGTCCTCCTTCTCCTCCTCCACCACCTCCGGCTCCTCCTCGTCCTCCTCCCTGGTGTCCATGGCGAGCGTGGTGGGAGGGATCCCGGTGGTTCCGACCAGCAGCAGCCTGATAGGAAGCTTCAGCAGCGCCGTGCAGCAGCATCAGCATCAACCTTCCCAGCAGCAGCAGCCACCTCAGCCGCCAGGCCAGCAGCAGCAGCAGCCGCCTCAAACCAAACCTTCTGCCCCTTCAAACACCCCCAGCCCCCCCAGCAACCCCCTGCTGCCGGCCTCCAGCGCCCCCTCCCTCCCCACTCCCAGCACTCCCAGCACTCCCAGCTCATCGGCTCCCAGCTCTCAGTCCCAGCCCACGCCGGGCCTCAGCTCGGCCTCCAGCCTGGGGCTGGGCCTGGGGCTGGGGCTGAGCAAAGGCGGTCTGACGGGGACCAGCAGTGCCAACCAGATGCCGGGTCTGGGCCTGGGGGGCCACCCCGCTCCTCTAAACACAATGGCAGGGCTCATTTCGGGCTCCACGCCGGCCCCCTACGCTCAGGCGGCAGCCTCCGGAGGTCTGGGTCTGAGCAGCACCACCCAGTCCAGCATCTCAGCGGAGAGCAGCGCCTCCATCCCCACCTCCGGCTCCAGTGGAGTCACCACCAACGGGGCGGGGGCCAGCCTCGGCCTGCTGGGCTCCAGCCCGGCCCACGGCTCTCTGAGCAGCAGCATCCTGGGTCTGGTTCCCGGCCAGAGCGTCGGCTCCGGTTCCTCCCAGGTTCCTCCCAGCTCCGTCAGCTCCACGCCCGGAGCGGTGGGCATGATGGGGGGCAGCGGGGGCACCGTGGTGGGAGGAGTGAACGCTGCTCCGGCTCGACCGCCCAGTGGACTGAAGCAAAATGGAAGCACAAGTAGGTCCACGTCTTCTTCTAGTCCTCATAGGAGCGTTTACTACGGATCCACTGGTGCTGAATTACAATTACATTTAACCCTCATTGACAGCCACCAAAAAATATTGTTTTCTTGTCTGAAAAAAATCCAAAAATTCAGCAAAAAAAATCCCCAAATTTCTGAAAATTTGCAAAACCTCCAAGAAATTTCCAATAATTCCTTAAAAATTTCCCTTAAAAGTTTTATTTAAAGAATCCCCCAAATTTGGCAAGAAAATTCTTGTAAATATTTTCAAAAAATGAATAAAAATCTTCCAAAAAATAGTAAAAATATCTAAAGTGATTCCATATATATCAGTAAAACTTCTAATATTTTCTTTAAGAACATTCACAAAAAATCGACCAAAATCCAGCGAATTTCACTGGATTTTGCTTGATTTTTATGTGAATGTTCTTCAGAAACATTTTAACATTTCTTTTTTTTCCACCAAAAAAAATGTTCAGAGATTTCCCAAAAATGTTGAAAATGTGGACATCAGAAGTTTCACTGTGTAAATATATATTTTTTTCCACATTTTCAAACTTTAAACCGGGTCAATTTTGACTCGCAGGATGACACGAGGGTTAAACACTATATATTAACAGCATGTGGTAGCAGATAACCTGTCAGACAGAACTAATCACATTCAATTCATAGAACAGCTTTCAAAACAAATCAAGAGCATTCAAAGTACTTTACATGTTTGTTTTTAATAAAAAATTTTTATTTTTTTTAATTGCAGGAGTTTTGAAGCTGTAGATTTACCATTAAATAACAGAAAATGTGCTTCTTTTTTTTACTCTACATACATCATTAAAAAACAGTGAATGCCCATTTTTTAAATTCTAAACTTACCAAAAAAACAACAATGATATTCATATTTCATTTTTTTTGGGACATTTTTATTTACATTTGTCCATCTATACCTGGTATATAGGAATTTTTCAGAATTTTAGGTGAAAGAACTTCAACTTTCTTGGTAAAAGTTAGATGTCTGTACAGTAAACAGCCAGTTAGCTTTGCTCAGCATTAGCAATGGATCACAACATCCTTGAATCTGCATCCAAACCCACCCAAAACACAGAGAAATGCTGGTTTCCTCTCAGAAACAAACAAAAATGATATTCATATTTATATTTGTCCTTTTTGTCCATCTATACCTGGAAAAAATATTGGAAAATTTCAGAATTTTAGCTGAAAAGCTTCAACTTTCTTGGTAAAAGTTAGACGTCTGCACAGTAAACAGCCAGCTAGCTTAGCTTAGCATTAGCCAGGCATCCTAATCCACCCAAAACACAGAGAAATGCTGCTTTCCACTCAGAAGAACACAAAAATAATATTCATATTTCATTTAGTTGTTGTAGCAGGTAGAACTGAGCAAAAGGGGAGCATTTCGAACATTTTATTGATAGTTAATAGAAATAACAATAAGGATAATCAGAGTGATGCTGAATGATTTTCCAGGCTGCTAACCAGTTGTTCCTTCCTGTTTCCTGTCTTTCTGCTGGTCTTCCTGCCTCACCTGTCCCCAGGTTACAGTGCCGTCGTGGCAGAGAGCTCCACAGAATCAGCTCTAAGCACACCGAGCCAGTCTCAGAGCAGCCAGCCCTCGTCCCTCAGCTCCTCCACCAGTCAGCCGTAAGTCTCCCGTTCTCCCACGTCTGTCCTCTGCTTCTGCTCCTGGTCCTTCCTCACGTCCTCTCTGTCCTCCTACCTGCTGCAGGATGGACAATGGTCCCAGTTTAATCAGCTCCATCACGTTGCCTCCCAGCTCTCCGTCCCCGTCCTTCTCAGACAGCACACCGGGCGGAGGGAGTCTCCTCAACGGGCCCCACTCCTACACTCAGGCCTCCGAGGGCCTCAAGGTGAGCCGGGGGGCGGAGCCGAGGTCAGGAAGGTCAGGTTACAGGTGTAGCAGCAGCAGCAAGAGACGATAATGATAATACAAAGCTTTTAGGACGTCTGACATCAGTAGCATCATCGTTTCTTAGCTGATCTATAAGAACCTGGAGGTGTGAATATCAAACTGTGTGCTCAGTTATTGATTCCTGAACAGTAGCAGCTAACTAAACTCTATGGCAAATTATTCTTTTATTTTTAACCAATTTTCTATTTAAACTACATGATTTTATACATACAGGATGTCCCAAAAGCATTGACATCATTTGAGATGTCCGTATGGGAGTGACTACACGCTCAGGAGAAATGATATTTAACCCTGGTGTCGTCCTGCAGGTCAAAACTGACCCGTTTTAAAGTTTGAAAATGTGGGAGAAAAAATGTTTTCGCAGTGAAACTTCTGATGTCCACATTTTCAACATTTTTGGGAAATCTTTGAACATTTTTTTGGTGGAAAAAAAGAAATGTTAAATTTGCTGGATTTTGGTTGATTTTTTTTGTGAATGTTCATAAAGAAAATATTAGAAGTTTTACTGATATATATGGAATCACTTCAGATATTTTTAGGATTTTTTGGAAGATTTTTACTCATTTTTTGAAAATATTTACAAGAATTTTCTTCCCAAAATTGGGGGATTCTTTTAAAATAAAACTTTTAAGGGAAACTTTAACCCTCGTGTCGTACTGTGGGTCAAATTGACCCGTTTTAAAGTTTAAAAATGTGGGGAAAAAATATTTTCACAGTGAAAACTTCCATATTTTCAACATTTTTTGGGAAATTTTGGAGCATTTTTTGGTGGAAAAAAAGAAATGTTAAAAAAAAATGTTTCTTTAAGGACATTCACAAAAAAATCAGCCAAATTCCAGCGAATTTCGCAGGAGTTTGGTCGATTTTTTATTTTTTTTTGTGAATGTTCTTCAAGGTGAAGTTTTGCGCCATCGCTTCCTCTGGAATAGAACCGATTATATAGAACAATGGCTCAAGTGGCAAATCAACACTTAAAATGAATCTGATTTCTGCCTGAATCCCAGAATTAGTGGTGTGCGATACTGCAAGATTTGGTATCGATCTGATAGCAAGTAAATACAGTGCCAGTATTAACGATATCGATGCCGATACTCCAGAGTAACTTTTTCAGTAGTAGAGCTTTAAGCTAATTTTTTTGCACAGTTACTTTTGTAATGTTAAATATGATCTTTTAATCCCCCCCTGGTTATTGTCTTTGATAATGAAGTGTGACAGACATTGTCAGTTCTTTGCACCCACCTGGTCCCACCTGGTTCCAGGTGAAACACCTCACGAGCTGAACATTTGCTTATGGACAGACATTTACCGATGTTCCCTGAACGCCTCACAGTGCAGACTGCAGTAGATGCTGCTCATTGGCTGGTGATCAGACAGGTGTGAGAGCAAAATTTACTTTGAAAAGAGTGAGATAAAGTGTCCTCATTTCAAAGTAGTCCAAGATGAAAGTGACTGATTTTATCCACATTGTTTTCTATAAGTGGAGAAAACAGCACAGTGAGAGGCTACTTCTTTTCAGAGCTGAGTGCATTTTTCAATTTTAAAGGCCGCAGTCAATTGTTTTCTTATAGTGGTTAGAAGCTAAAAATCATAATTGTGATTAATGATTATTTAATTTTGTAGTCCTGCTACAGCACTAGTCTTTGTAATTGTCTCTGGTTCAGTATCTTCCTGCCTGCAGTCTGATCATTAGCTGGATCTCAGTTGGACTTCTCCCTCTCTGCCTCCTCTTTCCTTAGTGTTGGTTGAGGAACATCCAGCAGCTAAACAGCTCATTCTACACATCAGACAGGAACAGACTGACAGAACCATGGAAGAAATTAAAGTTATACTTTCCACCACTATGATTTATGATGTAGCTGAGCCTGCTTGATCGTTTTCCTGGTGCCACTGATTCATACGACGAGACAACATCCAATCACAAGAGGAGGATTAGCTGCTACTCCTCAGATGGAGGAGCTCTGACAGCCAATCAGGTCGCCTGTTTGTAGAAGCCGCATCAGTTCAGACATGCAGGACAGAAACTGAAACTAAAGTATCGATATTGTTGCACTGGCATCATTCCGTATCAATACCAATGCAGGTTTCGATATTATTGATATTTGGATCGATCCGCCCACCTCTACCCAGAATAGTTTCAGTTTCGGACAGTCCCAACATATGTGAGTGTGGTCTCCAGTTTCTTTTATCAAAGTTGAGATCAAGGAGGGCGTTTTAAAATATCTCATCTTTCCAATTAAATTCTTTCCACGTTGGGCCGTAACATTTAATATCTAGACTGGATCTGTGCTGCAGGTATCTGTGATCCAGTCAGTCAGTCTGATTGAATGGTTGACAGGAATGAAGTTCTTCTTCCAGCTTCCTCTGTCCAGCATTGCAGTCTAAAGTTCTTTTCCTTCCAGACCAGTGTCTTCTTCTAGAACCTTCCAGCCCTTCTGATAGTATCAGGTTTCCATAGCAACGACCAGCTGCTTCGTTGTGTCTCTCCACATGTCCATCCAGGGCTGGTCTACGCTGTCTAATGATGGTTGACCAGCGTGGATGTGAGCCGTATAGTGACTTGTTGGTGTGGTGTGATTTCCAGGAGATGTTTTGTTCCATCCCTAACATTCTGGTCTAAGTCCCATCAGCTCTTTTTGAGTCTTCAATAGTGACCAAGAGTCAGATCCATAGATAAGATGGATTCCACTGACGCTGTGTGAATTCTCTCATTTTGGTGCCGTTTTAATTGAAGATGGTGGAGCCCCCAAGGTATCGGACATCATCAACTTTTACGATTTCAGACCCATCTAGTGCTGCAATGTCTCAGATGTTGGGTTACGGTGCACAAATTTCATCTTTCCACAATTAAGGAAGAGTTCGATCTGTCTTGTGTCTCGTTCTACCTGATCATCTGTGCTCCAGTCAGTCAGTAAGAATCTTCACGTTCTTCACACAGGAACTTTTATTAGTATAGAATTCTGCAATTTCCACTGTGGACATCTGCAGCTGAACTGGTTGTAGTTCCAGTTTGAGACACCTACAGTTTAATTCTGACTCTTCATATTGTTAGTTCAAGATGTCTGGCATCAGGAGGACTTTAAACCATCGTTCCTGAGCTGATCTTCCAGTAGATGGGCTGTGTGAATACCAAACTGTTTGGTTGATTCCTGAGTGCTACCAGCTGAACTTAACTCTACCATTTACTATCTGGACTGGATCTGTGCTGCAGGTATCACAGAAATCGGCACTCTGTAGCTGAACTCTGGCTGGTTTTAATTCCAGTCCACTTTAAGTCCTGACTGCTGGAATGCACCGTTTTCCAGTTCCTTCTCCTTGTTAAATCGCTGCTGATATGCTGTAAATAGAATTATTAAAATATCTGTGGCTGCCCACAGGCCTCTGCTCTCAGCTCCTTTAAAACCAAACACAGAAGCCGACACTCACCCAGCATCACATTAACCCTCCTGTTGTCTTCATTTACGGGCACCAAAAAATATTGTTTCCTTGTCTGAAAAAAATCCAATAAATCAGCAAAAAAATTCCCCAAATTTCTGAAAATGTGCAAAACCTTCAGGAAGAAAATTCCAATAATTCCTTTAAAGTCTCCCTTAAAAGTTTTGTTTTTAAAAAATCCCCCAAATTTGGCAAGAAAATTCTTGTAAATATTTTCAAAAAATGAGTAAAAATTTCCAAAAAATCCTAAAAATATCTAAAATGATTACATATATATCAGTAAAACTTCTAATATTTTCTTTAAGAACATTCACATAGAAATCAACCAAAATCCAGCAAAATTCGCTGGAAAACATTTTTCTTTTTTACACCAAAAAATTTCCCAAAAATGTTGAAAATGTGGACATCAGAAGTTTCACTGTGAAAATATATATATTTTTCCCACATTTTCAAACTTTAAAACGGGTCAATTTGACCGACACGAGGGTTAACATAAAAATCAGGCCATGCAGAGATCCACTACCGCTCAAAGGTTTGGGCTCACTTAGAAATGTCCTTATTTTTGAAAGAAAATCATTTTTTGTTCAATGAAGACAACGTTAAATGAATGATAAATCCAGTCTCGTTTTCAAAGCATTCTGAACAGGTTTTTTTTTTTTTTTTTTTTTTTTTAAATTTTGGATCACTGTGGGCAGTTTTAAGTCCATTAGGATGATTTTTGGATCTGCTCCAAAGCAGTTTAGACAGTATTTAGCTTATTTTGGACACGATTCAAGGCATTTATTTCCATTTTGAGTCAATTTAAACAACTTTTGACTCCTTTGTCACAGTTTTTGAGCGTTCCTAAATAGTTAATGTGCTATTGTAGCTGGAAACAGCTGATTTTTAATGGAATATCTCCATAGGGGTACAGAGGAACATTTCCAGCAACCATCACTCCTGTGTTCTAATGCTACATTGTGTTAGCTAATGGTGTTGAAAGGCTCACTGATGATTAGAAAACCCTTGTGCAGTTATGTTAGCACATGGAGAAAAGTGGCAGTTTTGATGGAAAACATGGAATTGTCTGGATGATCCCAAACTTTGGAACGGTGGTGTGTGTTTGCTAAATTCAGCTGCAACATCTGCATCTAGAAATAAATCCTTCCTTCTTTTGGACAATCCAGATTATGTGTAAAAACATTTTTTTACTGTATAAGTAGGTCCTGAACTCACTGAACGAAGGCTTCTCCTCCTCACAGATCCTTAAAATGTTTGCTAGATTCATGTTCAAATGACTCAAAAATTGTCCAAAATGACTCAAAAATTGTCTGATATCAGCTAAAAGTTGTGTAAAATAAGTTAAAAAAATCGTCCAAAATGAGTCAAAATTTGTCCGAAATGATTCAAAAATTGTCCAAAATGAGCTACAAATTGTCCAAAATGACTAAAAAAACTTCCAAAATGAGTTATAAGTTAATGAGTTATGAGTTAAAATTGTCCAAAATGACTCAAAATTTGTTTTCTGTATTCTAATGCTACTTTGTGTTGAAGTTGACGATTAGAAAAGTGTTGAGCAGCTGTGTAGCACATGAAGGATGCTGAGCAGCTTCCTCCATCCAGTTTTATTGTACTTGGGTTTTCATTTCCAGTTCAGTCCAGGGTTCTCTCGCTGTCCCCAGTTTGACCTCGTTAACCTCTCTGTGTTCTCGTTAACCCTTCAGGCTCCGGAGCCTCTCAGTTCTCTGAAGGCGATGGCAGAAAGAGCAGCTCTGGGATCAGGTCTGGACGGAGAGATTCCCAACCTGCATCTAACGGACAGAGGTCAGACTTTCTGCTGATTTTACACCACTTCAGACGTCACATGTAGACCAGAACCAGTTTTACTGTCAGGGAGGTTTCCACATGGGAAGAGTTTTGGTAGAAAAATGTTCTAGGAGGATAAAAATATCGACAAAACATCAACCCGGCAAATGCAAATTGTGTCTCTTTGTGGTCGTTTTGTGTCTGTGTGATTGATTTGTGTCTCGTTGCAGTCTGGTCGTGTTTCTCTGAAGTCATTTTATGTGTCCTTGTGGTTGTTTTGTGTGTCTTTATGTTTTTTTTGTTTGTTTGTGGTTGTTTAGTGTCTCTTTGTGTTAGTTTTGCAGCTCTTTGTGGTTGTTTTGTGTTTTTTTGTGGTTGTTGTGCACTAAAAACTCCACTGGCCCTGATGGCATTCCAGCACTGCTCTTAAAGACGTGCAGAAGAGCTCACTCCAGGTTGGTGCTCCATCTTCCAGCAGTCTGTGGATTCACACACTGTTCCTGCCCTCTGGAAAAACTCCACAATAGTTCCTGCAGCTAAGAACCAGAGTCCTGCTGAAAACAATGACTTCAGACCTCACCTGTGGCTCTGACTTCAATTGTAATGAAAAGTTTTGGGAAATACATGTTGTCTGTACTTAAAGCAGAGGTTAATGTGGCACTTGATCCAGACCAGTTTGCCTCCAGGCAGGGCAGAGCTGGATGCTCACCATCTCATCCTGGATGCTCAGAAAACTAAAGAGATGATCTTAGAGCTGAGGTCAGTAGGGGACCACAGTCCTGTTGTCATGCATGACTCACCCATTGAGCAGCTCATAGAAATATCTGGGAGTCCACTTAGACAGCTCCTTTAGTTGGAACATCCATGTGGAAAGCACGTGTTCCCGTTTACTTCCTGTGCAGGCTGAGACTATGGTGTGGACAAAAGCATCATGTTCTTATTTTACCAGGCTGTACTGGAGAGCTTGGTCCGTTATGGGATGTCAGCCTGGTATGGCAGCCTCACTGTAAAGCTGAAAACCAGACTGGTTCGTTTGATGCACACGGCCCTGAAGGTGATGGGAAAAAATGACCACCAATCCCTGCAGCCCATTTATGAACGAACTGTTCTCAGAGCAGCCCAGAGGATAGACTGAGCCGTCACACATCCTTTACTCAGAATGAGAGCTGCTACCCTCAGGCAGACGATACAGAGTCCCCAACTGCAGACTCAACCATTTCAAGAATTCATTTGTTCCAACCTCCATCAAACTCCTGAACTGTGCTGCTGAGGCCGAAGATTGTGCAACATTTTTATAGCGTTTTTACTGTGGTGTATGTTTGTGTTATGTGTAATGTTTGGGATATGTGCAACACTGTTTTGTAGTTGTTGAGATGGCATTGATGGCACAGCTTTTGAGTCCAAGATAAATGTCCCCAAGTGGGACAATTGAAGTATATTGTATCTGTTTTGTGTCTCTTTGTGGTTGTTTTGTGTTCGTTTGTGGTTGTTTTGTATCTCTTTTGTTTTGTGTCTCTTTGTGGTTGTTTTGTGTTCGTTTGTGGTTGTTTTGTATCTCTTTTGTTTTGTGTCTCTTTGTGGTTGTTTTGTGTCTCTTTTGTTTTGTGTTTCTTTGTGGTTGTTCCGCATCTCTCTGTGGTCATTTTGTGTGTCTTTGTGGTTGTTTTGTGTCTCTTTGTTGTTGTTTTGAGTCCCTGCAGTCTTGTTGCATTCATTGCAGTCATTTTGTGTCTTTTTGTCCACCTGTCATTACTACATTGTCTACAGAGGAAATAAGGAATTCTCTCTCTCAGTGTTTGGTTTCGCTGGAAGCTGTGTTGTGTTGTGTAACCGTCCGTTATCGGTCTTTGTCCTGCAGACATCTTCTCCAGTTCCTCGGCGGCGCCCGGCACTCCCGCCGCCCCTCAGCCGTCCGTGTCGGAGGTCAGCATCCCCCCATCGCTGGGAGTCTGTCCTCTGGGCCCGACCCCGCTGCCCAAAGACCAGCTGTACCAGCAGGCCATGCAGGAGTCGGCCTGGACCCACATGCCTCACCCCTCCGACTCCGAGAGGATCAGGTGAGGAAACATCGCTGCTGGCTGGGTTTACATTTATTCAGTGTGTGTCCTGGAAAACATAAAAATCTGATTCTGATGACATCCAAGTCTTTTTTATCGTCCAATAAAAAGACAAAACCCACCAATGAACTGATCCGTCTGTAGCTTCCACTGCACAGTCCTTAGTATATGATACAAAACGACAAAAACGAGACACAAAATGACAAAAACGAGACACAAAATAACAAAAACGGACACAAAATGACAAAACCGAGACACAAAACGACAAAAACGAGACACAAAACGACAAAAACGAGACACAAAACGACAAAACGGAGACACAAAACGACAAAAACGAGACACAAAACGACAAAAACGAGAAACAAACTGACAAAAACGAGGCCCGACAACAAAATAATAGTAATAAGACATGACAAGTGAGACACAAATTTAGAAAAAACATGTCACAATGCAACCACAAAGAAAGAAACGACAGAAAACGGGAGGTAAAACAAGAAAGATGAAACACAAAATACCCAAAACAGGACACAAAATGACAAAAATGAGATGCAAAATGGCTAAAATGAAACAAAAAAAATATATATATAAAAATTGGTCACAAAACGGGGGCTGCACAGTGGCTCAGTGGTTAGTACAGTCGCCACACAGCAACAAGATAGAAGCTAGAAAATAGTCCTCAACAAATAAACACTTCACACCTGCTGGAGTTAAACAGCTTTTATTGTGAAAGGAAACTGTAGAACCGTGTGACCTATTTTCAGAAGAACCACAGAGGAACTGGGCTGGTTGGAGACGCTGTTTTTCTAACTGTCTGTGTTTCTGTCCTGAAGGCAATACCTGATGAGGAATCCGTGTCCCACTTTACCCTTCCACCATCAGATACCACCACACCACTCGGACTCCATCGAGTTCTACCAGAGACTGTCCACAGAAACTCTCTTCTTCATCTTCTACTATCTGGAGGTAAGCATGAGGAGGACGTGTGAATAAAAACAAAACGACAAAAACTAGACACAAAATGACAAAAACTAGACACGACGGCAAAAACTAGACACAAAATAAAAACTAAACATGACGGGGCCTTTATTTGGAAACCCATGCATGCAGAAAAGGCTCCGACTGGTGCAGAAATGAAGCGTGTAATGCTCAGAATCCAATCCAGACTGCTGTTAACGTAACACATACAAGTGTTTCTGTTGTCCAGCATGGATGAGATCTTAACGGCGTCTCTGAACTCTCTCCAGGGTACCAAGGCTCAGTATCTGTCTGCCAAGGCTCTGAAGAAGCAGTCGTGGAGGTTCCACACCAAGTACATGATGTGGTTTCAGAGGCATGAGGAGCCCAAGACCATCACTGACGAGTTTGAACAGGTAGAGCTTCACCTCACTGAGACTCAGGGCTTCATGACAAACGATGTAGCTGGATTTACTTTAGGAAAAAAGTAAATCCAGCTAGGATAGTATGTCGTTTAAAAACGACATGTCAATAAAACAAACGCCATGTCGAACAAAACGACATAATATAGTATGTCGCTCAAAAAGTCATGTCGAACAAAAATGTCATAGTATAACCTATCGATAAAAAAACAACAGTCTATTATGTTGATTAAAAAAAAGACGTCAATAAAAAAGTCTGTAGTATGTTGAGGTAGTTTTAGTTAAACAATGATCCAGACAGATTCGTTCTGAATCATTAAATCAATTAACAGCTGATGGATGGTTGCAGGTCCAGTTGATTCAGTAGTTTCGACTGGCGTCTTCTGAAGTCTGCAGAAGTTTCAGTTGGAAATGAATTCCATCTTTGGTTTCTCTTCATCACCTCCTCTTCTGGACCTCCAGGGCACTTACATCTATTTCGACTACGAGAAATGGGGCCAGAGGAAGAAGGAGGGCTTCACCTTTGAGTACCGGTACCTGGAAGACCGAGACCTGCAGTGACGGACAGACGCAGGGACGCAAAGGACGGAGAGACAAAACGTGCTGCTGTTGACATTCCGAGACTGAACTCCAAACTGTGGATAGAGATTGTGATGTGTAGTAGAAACCCTCTCCTGAAGTGGAGACCGGTGTCTGTATAGGCTGCATCTCGACGCGAAGCCCTCGCCGCTCGTGTCGCGCTTTGCTTTTGACGTTGAAAAATTGCCCTGTGGGTTCGGTCAAACGCTCGGCGCTGCATCAGCCGGGAGGCTTCCCGCCAGAGATCTGCGTTCGTGCCTGTCTGTGTGCACACTCAGTATGTGGCATTAGGAAAGCCTACCCCATGCATGTTTCTCATGTTTTGTTTTCTTTTTCCGTTTCGACATGATTCTCTGTACCACCAACCCGACACGAGCCTGGAAGCCTTCCACACAAACAACCTGCCCCTCTTGTATTTACTGTAATCTGGTGGTCTAGAACGGGGACGGACATTTAGTCTTGGTGCGTAGGAGCAGCTTCTTTTAAGACCCTACGATGCCTGTTTGAACACGGTCACTATTAGAGATATAGTGAGCAGTTATCAATAGTTTTATTGATATTGTCTTGGTCGATTAAAACGCTGATTGAGAGTGACCACAGGGCCTCTCCCTGTGACGGGGAAAGAGTCCTTATTGGACAAGGATTAAATTGCTATGCAATTGAACTGGTCTCTGACTTCCTCTCTTCACAAATAAAATGTTTTTGAGTTCACCTGTCAAAGAAAATACATTATTATGGCGCCTTCATGTTTGTGACAAATTAATAAACTTGTAAAATAAACCTTTAAGAGAAAAAGAAAACCATTAGACATGAATGATGTTTGACTCTGGCAGCAGAAAGGCCACGCTGAGCATAGTGAATGTACACCTCTAAACACACAGGTAGCATTAAATCATCTGCTTCAGTCCCACCTTTAGTTCAGCTTTTCTTCTGTTACTTCATCCTGAGCACCGCCCGCTCAAACCCTCCGCTGATATTTAAGTGAAACCCTATACAGTGAATGTGCACTGACCAAACTGTTTACATGTAGAGTTGAAACTAGAAACCCTGAAGCTCCAGCGGTGGGTCTGAGCAGGGGCGGAGCAGGAAGTGTCTCGTGGTTGTTCATGTGCGACCCTGAAGATGGATGGAGCGTTCAAACTGAATCCGATGAGGGGAAACGAGGATGTGAAAAAAATGAAAAATGCAGCAAAGTTCTGAGAAATTTGCCTTTTATAGATTCTATTTTTTGGGCTTTCGAGGTTTTCAGAAAGGGAAGGTCAGTTGAGAAATTGCTAAAATGTGAATTTCAAGACGTATTTACAATTTTTTCTCATCACAGTTCTGCATGGGAGATGTCATAAAACGGGGTTATAACAGGATTGTAAAATTTCAATAAATACTTTTAAGAAATTACATGTCAGCGTGTGGTGTACAGTCCTGTCATTCACACATGGAATTAACTCATTTATTGTAGAGTAACTTTAGTAAATGTAAGGTTTTATTTTTACGGATTAGATGAGGGCCAACTGGGGCTCAACTATTTGCTCAAAAATGTCATAGTATAGTATGTCGTCCAAAAAACGTCATACTTTTTGGTGGGGTTTCGGACGACATACTAAACTATGATATTTTTTCCAAATTTCGGACGACATACTAAACTGACATTTTTGCGACATTTTGGACGACATACTAAACTGACATTTTTGGGACATTTTGGACAACATACTAAACTGACATTTTTGGGATATTTTGGACGACCTACTAAACTGACGTTTTTGCGACATTTTGGACGACCTACTAAACTGACGTTTTTCCGACATTTTGGACGACATACTAACCTATGATGTTTATCTTCGATTTCTTCAGTAATTTAATGAGTTATCAGCAACAATCCAGTGTTCATTTGATGAACTTCATTTCCTGCAACATCCAGAATTGGAGCTCATATCTTTGGCAGCTGTAAAGTTTCTGCTCCTTCAAAGTTCACAACACAATGAATGAATTCCTAAAACACTCTCAATGCTGGAGAGTGTTTGATGCTGAAGCAGTGATCAGTTTTTCTGTTTCTTCTCTGGAGATGCACAATGAGGGACGTCTGCAGAGACTGAGAAAGAGTCTCACCACATCCTGACATGAGGAAAAAGACTTTATTGAAGACTAGAATGAGAAAAACTATCAGACAGCAGACGGCTGCATTCAAGGTGAGATCTGAATATTTGATCTGGAACAGGAATTCAATAACGGCAGCATTTCAGCATTTCAGTCTGTAGCTGCTGAATTCATGGATGAATCATCTGGCACTAGAGAAGAAGACCATCAAACATCCACGTCAGCTGATGGAGGTCCAAGAGTCTCACCCAACAAACAGCCTACAGAGTGAAGACCTCGAATCTGATTGGACGGCCTCCTATTCAGCCACGTGTGAACAAATGCCTCTAAGCTGATTTGTTTTCTAAAATCTAGTTTGAATCCTAATCTATGCCTGTGTGTTTGCTTCTTTACACTGCTGTTAAAAGTTTGGGCTGTTAGATTGTTCCAGATAAGACAAGTACAAGATTCTTCAGAGCTGTTCTACCACGAGCCTGACAGGAAGAACTCCAATATACCAATAAACTCACCTTTTAGGTCTATATTGGAGGATTTTAGGTGGAATTTTCTTCCAAACCGTCTTTTAGTCTACATTTAAGGATGTTTAGGATGGTATATTCTTCCAAACCAACTTCTCAGGTCTACATTTCAGGTGGAATATTCCTCCATACTAACTTTTTTGGTCTACATTGAAGGATTTTTTCTAAACCACCCTTTGGGGTCTATATTTGAGGTTTTAGGTGGAATATTCCTTTTAACCAGCCCCTCAGGTCTCTTTGAGGATTTTGGATGGAATACTCGGTTAAAGCAACATTTTAGGTGCATGTCCAAGGATTTTTGGTGGAATGTTCCTTTAAGGTGGATGTGTGAGGACCTTGTAGGTGGAATAGTTCCTGAAACCAACCTTTTAGGTCAACATTCAAAGATTTAAGGTGGAATGTTCCTTTAAACCAACCTAAATTTCATGTTTTGATCATTATCAAGTGAGAAACCTCAATCCAGACTCATAATGACGTTTGAGATTTATGCTGCTGTTATTTGTTTAGTCCAGACTAAATGACAGAAATCCACAACTGTAATTTTATTTCAGGACTCGGTTATTAAATGTCAAAACAATCCATGTGACTCTAAAAACTCAGCAGCTTTACAAACTCTAAGATTAAACTCTCCACAAGGATCCAAATAAGTTGGACTTCTACATGAGAGCTTTAATTATTCTTCATGTACTTCCTGAAAAGTTTGGTCAATAAAAAAAGACAAAAACTAATATTTTCAGCTGAACTAAAGACAGACTTTGTGATTTTTCTGCTCACATGTTGTGTTGTTGTAAACTTCCTCTTTCAAATAAATATCCTCCTAACCCCCTGGAAACCAGTGTTTGTCCTGTTTTTGTGTTGCTCCTCAGCAACCCTAGACAGTCGGGTCCTAATGTTTTTTGAGCAACACACCATACTATGACGTTTTTACAATGATGGTTCTACTATGGAACCAGTTTGACATGTTCAGGTGTTCTTTGTGTGAAAACTCAGAGATTTCAGGGATCAGAAGGTGGTTTTCAACTTTCTTTGTTAACTTTCTGCTTCAACTTTAAACTAAATTTCCTTGACTAAGCCAGCCCTCTGGACTTCCAGGAAGCTGTGTTCCTACTGGCTGTCCAGGTGGCTGTGTTCCTATTGGCTGTCCAGGTGGCTGCTTGGTGTTATCAGGAACACCTGAGCAGTTCAGTGTCTTCCTGCTTTATTTAGCTGCAGACAAACATTTCCTCTGCTTCTGTTCACCACTGAGCCGGGTTTGGCTCCCTTGCTTTAGTTTGTTCTTTAGGCGTTGGCTTGCAGCTTCCAGCAGTAAAATCGTCTTTAATGTGTTTCTTGGTGTGTTTTAGGGCTTTGTACTGGATAGTTGTCTTGGTAAATGTGGTTCTTTAGCCACAGTTAGCACATGGTGCTAATGTGTGCATTGATTAGTGGATTTGGTGCAGCTGAGTTGTGTCTTTATCTTGGCTGTAGTGAGTCTTCAGAGGTTTTTGGTCAGACACATCCTGTATTCTTGCTTGAGAACCAGCGTTGGTTGTCCAGAAGGTAAGAGTTCCTGTCCTGATTCTCTGTTCTCAGAGGTTCTCTGGTAGGCTGCAGGAGACTTTAGCATTTGGGTTATTCTAGTTTGGTTTTTGTATGGTTTCATTTGGACGACTATCTCGAGGCCCCTCCATGTGGTTTAGTGAGGTTTTCTGGAACAGTTCTACAAAGCAACCTGCAGCAGAAGAGACTTTGAGAGTTTTTAGGAAGTTCTGGAGACCAGACTTTAGAGCAGCAGAAACATTTGTCAGCAGTTTGAGCAGGAGAAGGTGAGCTTCAGAGTAGAAATGAGAAGGAAACCTTCTTGACCCGTGTGGTGAGGTCCTGTACCAAGAGTTTGAGCAGGTTGTGAAGAGTCTGTAGTTCTTTGGTCTGAAAGCACAAGAAGAGTCGACTCATTAAAGGAGAAAACAGGAGATATTGTTGGTTCTTCTGTCGCTCTGCAGTTTCCTTAGACTGAATATCAAGTTTATATTTTAAATGATTTCCCATGTGAGCCCAAGAAGACTTCAATAAACTCCCTCCATCCCCTGGACACAACATATTTTATTACCATGTTAAATCTTTTTTTTTTTTTTAAATGTTTTTGATTTTTAATCATAGTTTTAGCATAGTTTTTTCTATTTGCTTGTTTAGTTTTGTCATCTGTGTGAAAGGCACTGAACAAATAAACTTGAATTGATAAACTGAATAATTGACTAACTCATGATTGTGACAACAGAAGTATTTTCATTGTGATTTAAGGGTTTGTTTCATTTATGGTTGGGGTTAAAATCTTGACAGAAAAAAAGATTGAAGAAATAAACTACATTTTAAAAAGCAATTAAATCAAAAGAAAAAAGCATTTAATACGATAAAACTTTTAAACAGAAAATTAAACATTAAATACAATTAAATTATAAAACAGACAAAATATTTAATTAGATAATTAAACAGAAGATACGAAACATGTAATTATGAAATTAAACAAAATGTTTTCAAAAAAATATTTAACATTAAAGATGAAATATTTGAGATAGTTAAACATTTAAAAAATACAATTAAAAATAAGAATTCAAAAAACATTTAATTAGATTAAACCTTTAAAAAGACAACATTTAATTAAAAAATTAAATGTTTAATTAGAAAACTGATTGTTAAAGACAATAAAACTTTAAATAGGAATTAAACAGAAAATACAATGATGCATTTAAAAAGAAATTAAACATTAAAAGGTGGTAAAACATTAAAAAAGAAAAACCTTAAAGATTTAATCAAAAAATTAAATATTGGGAAAGAAAAGAAAAATTTTCAAACAAGCCAATAAAACATTTGAAAAAACAATTAAACATTAAAAAGACAAAACATTTCAAAATCGAATCAGACATTAGAAAAGAACAAAAGGTGAGAAAAGAGCAAAACTAAACATTTAAGAAGAATCAAACTAAAGACAAAACATTTGAAAAGACACCAGTTAAACTTTAGAAGATCAAATTAAACAGAAGAGACAATAAAACGATCAAAAAGAGCAAAAACAGATAAAAGTCTTAGAGCGTTTTCTAGTCTGAAATGAAAACATCAAGTTGTTTCTTCAAACATTTCTTCTTTCTATGTTCTTGGTTTGATTGTGGACAGATTTACTAAGAACTCATTTCAGAAAACTGCTTTCCAGATAAAGTCTACTAGTAGTTGAAGGCATTTATCAAACTAATGTTACCTTCTGATCTCCACAAACTTTACTGTTCAGTGAAGAGAATCAAAGTTTGTTCAGGATTTCTAAAAAACCCACAGGTGAAGGTCTGAGAAGAACTCAGATGGATGGTCTAAATGTGAAATCAAGACTCATGGTCACAAGTTTTAAGGCTTCTGTTAACCAGAAAGTTCAAACTAACAGAGAAGTACTGAGAAACTTTTAAAACTTCAGTCCTCAGACTGTCTGAAGGTTCAAACTAACAGAGAACTACTCAAGAACTTTTAAGATTTCAGTCCTCAGACTGTCTGAAGGTTCAAACTAACAGAGAAGTACTGAGGAACTTAGAAGATATCAGTCCTTGGACTGTCTGAAGGTTCAAACTAACAGAGAACTACTGTGGGACTTAGAAAATTTCAGCCCTCAGACTGTGTGAAAGCTCAGGTCCTGAGGACTCAGGAGGTGTGGAGGCTTTGGAAAGTCTTGGAACTGAGGGTTCCACCCTCCAGCACAAAGGCTGAAGTCCCACCTCCTGAGAAAAACGGTCGAGTCGAGACTCGAGTTAAAAAAAAACCTCGAAAACAACAAAAAATAGATGATAAATGCGCAAAAAAAAGAAGAATTAGTATCTGAGCGAATAGCTCAGGGGAAAAGAAGACAGACTACCAAGTGGAAGGTCGCAGGTTCGAGACCCGCGACTGGCAGTTTTCTTTCTTTGTCTTTGTCAGGATTTTGATAAAACTTAAGAAGTGTCTGGTCTTGAACCAGCGACCTGCAGCTCCATAGGCAAATCCTTAACTCACTGAGCTACAGATCAGATACAAAGAAATAAATTCGTCGTCCCTTTGGCATCGTAGTTCCTCAAGTGACCACATGGGTGGAGCCAAGGCGGAGTCTGGGTGGAGTCAGGGCGGAGAGTAGGCGGGGAGGTGGGTGGCGGCCTTCCCCCCTCTACTCCCCCACCTCCCCCCACCACCCACCACACCTTCCCCCGCCCAACGAGTTCTTCGAGTCTCCACGATTTCTTCGAGTCTCGACAGGTTTTCCCGAGTTTCTGGAGTTTCCACCAGGTCAGAGGCAGAACAAGTTGTCATGAAGAGGTGTTGAAGTCGGCCAGGATGGACTGACTTTTTACAGAGACTAGAAGGAAGACCACTAGAAGAGCAGGTCTTTAACCACCATCCATAAAATCCATGGAGTTGCTCCAGAGAAATGAAGGAAGGTCAACTTTTATCAACCTCCATCCAGATGTTCAACTTCATATCTTTACTTGGACATTTTTAGCACCACAAACCTTTAGTATCACACTTTATTATCATTTATTAGGACTTTCATGGAATCCACCAGCAGATTTAATTTTTGTTGACAAACTTTATTCTTGTCATCCTGGGACTGCAGTATTTAAAACTCTTCCTTCTATTTGACCTCATGTTTATTAGTTTTAGTGGAGAAACTTATTTTAATTGTCCATTAGTCTCTTAAAAACCAAATAATAAATTGGATTAGTCAAGAGGTTTAAATTTCTTACTTTGTCATATTTTAAATATGACAAAAAAAATATAAAAATAAAGCGTCTTGAGACAATTTGACCTGTAATTGGCATTATATAAATAAAATTGAATTCAAATTGTATGTATCCTGTAATGTTGGAGTAATTCAGCCATATATGTTGGAAAACACATTTTCTTTGTCCATTAATCTGTTGATTGTTTTCTCCAGTAATTCATTTCTTGTTTTGGTTTATAAAATGTCAAACCCAAATATATTCAGTTTACTGTCATAAAACCAAAAAGGTTTACATTCATGATGCAGGAATCAGGCAGTTTTTCACTTTTTATCTTAGTTTAGTCAGAAAGATAGTTGATAATGTGTGAATTGTTGCAGCTTGTGAGCCGTAAAAGGTTTTAATCTTTGGGGCCGAGTGTCAGAAAACATTTAGAAACCAACATCAACAAAACACTCAACAAAGATTTGAACATCATTAAAGGGAAATCCAACTTTTGCATGACAATGTCTAATTAAAGGACATTTATTTCCAACGTAAATGTGTGATATTCATCCTCTGGAGCTTTCTCTTCACATCGTCTTCCACCTGGACTGGTTTGGTCGGGAGTATGTGCAACAAACATTTGAAAAACTGCACTTTAACATCAATGAATGACACTGAAGTTTAATCTCTACATAAATGAGACTGAGTCTGGATGTGCTGCTCTGTCATTAACTCCTAAGTTTAGGGAAAGTTCAAACAAAAGAGGACAGTTCAGATCAGACTTGAGAATGAGCTTATTTTGAACAAACATCTCAGACTTTCTGAGCTTCAGCAAATCTAGCAAGATATTTTAACAACAAGCAACTCAAGAGATCCAGAAGTTGGAGAGAGTTAGCTTTAGCTGAGCCAAAGAACATGTGGGACGCTAACCTAGCAAACATTTCTGACTTTTCTCTGTGAATTCTGAGAAATAATTTCCTATTTAATGACAGAGCTACACATCTTAACTCAGTCTCATTAAAACAGACTCTAATTCAGTGTCATCCATCCATATTAAAGTGCACTTACCCAAAATGTTTGTTGCATGAGCTCCAACAAAACCTGTCCAGGTAGAAGGCCACTTTGACAAACAGGAAGTGGAAGATTCCAAGCAGATTTATAGAAGGGGGAACCGGACTGTACTAAGTGTGGTGGAGTATAGAGGGGTGTTTTGTGGGTTTTTAAGGCTGATAATGATTATTAGTGAGACATTTGGAGTAGATATACATTTGCAGTAAATGAAAGTATTTAAAATCTTGAGTTAAACTTAGAAGAACACAAACTCTAACAGAAAACTTTGTTGATACGTTTTTGTTTTGTTTACAGATGTTAACCCTTTGATGCGTAGACCACATGAGGAGATACCCATTTTCCATTGGATTTGGGTCACTTTTGACCCAGGTTATGCATCAAAGGGTTAAAGGAGTTTTATTCGTGACGTATAACCAATCAAATCACTCCAAAAGACAGAGCGACCACAGGTAGATAAAGGTTCAGAGCCATAGTAGCGCCATTTTTAAATTGATTTATTACCATAAATCAGTCAAAAATTAAATACTGATAATCAGTAAATCAGTCGGCCCACAATTACTACAATTCTACAATGTATGTCTCTTTCCTTTGACTTGTTATTTGTACAATATACGATGTATATGATGGTGTTTTTTCATACCAAAGGCTCTACTATGATGTTGTCTAAGAGACATACCATGCTACTCTGGTTGTTCTGGCTGCTGCACTCCTCCTCTGTTGTTTTCTGGATTGTACTCAGCTGCATGCCTTCGTCCACCCGGCCTCCGTTGACTCGTCCCGCCTGCCGTCTCTGGAGCTGAAGCTGGATTGGAACAGACCAAAGTACAGTCCAATCACGATGCCAGCTGCCTCTCAAAAGGCTCCTTCATCTGGCAGGTGGCGGCACTTCTTCTGAGGGGAAGCTGAGCTGGCCCAGCAGAACTTTGGAGATGTGTTCCAGTGGTTGGTGGATGTGTGGGGAGATAGAGAGGGACCTTTGAATTGTTCACAAAGGAAAACAGGGAACCCATTGGTAGTTTTAGTTTAGGGTGCTACTGCAGTGTGTTTTTGGGTTTTAAGAGGTGAACAGGAAGAGGTTTTTTCGTATTGATTATCTTTTACTTTGTTCCTGGTTGGAATGTCCATCAATGTCAACGTGAAGTTCACTTATAGTTCTGTTTATTTATTTTTATTTTACTAACACCCATTTGTTTTTAACCCCCTCACATGTTGTGTTGTTGTAAACTTACTCTTTCAAATAAACACTCGTCTAACCCTCTGGAAAGCAGCGTTTGGACTGTTTTTGTGGTGCTCCTCACAATTACAATTTAAAAAGTTCAAATCAAAGGAAAAACTAAATTGAAAACTAAGAAAAATTTAAGCAAAACATCATGAAAGAACATCCACATTGGCTGGTGGTGCTTTCAACAACAGATTTCAGTTTAAAATCTCTTTGTGTTGTCTTTGATTTGTGCTTAAACCAAGACTGACTAGATCTGTGTGAAACAGACCAGATTAAACCTCTGGCTAAAGTTTACTATAGCTTTTCCCAGTTTATACCCCGGGGGCTGAAATATCCCAGAATATACCCCTCCAGGCTAAAATACATCCCATGTAATACACTGTTAACCCAAAAGTTCTTTCTACTCAACAGCTTCAGTACATACCACTGAAAATAATGAGTTTTGTTGCATTACTTAAACAGTTTGAGTATATGGAGAGCGTTTGAGACAGCCTGTAGGTGTACTCAATTTTTTAAGTTTAACAAACTTAAAACGGGGCCACAATTTGTTGCTGTGTTCTGATTGGCTCACAAGTCAAAACAAGTCTGGGCTTGTCCATTGGAGGATACAGAGAAGTTTGCGCCTTTTTCTCATTTTCACACAGCAATGTAAGGCCTTTGCACTTTTCATGCTTCTTGGAAAATACATTTTCTGCCTGCATTTTTCAATTTTTTACAAGTTTGGACCCTTTCAAAGGACATTTGTCTCCAGTAAAGCAGATGCCATTTTCTGTCTGAATGAGGTGAGTTGTTTTCTCTACTAATCAGAAACTGCTGGTATTTTTCTAGCTTGAAATGTGTACATGTTAATGTGGGTAAGCTGAATAGTAAGACTTTGATAATCATTTTGTTTTTAGAGTTTCTGTCGACCTGTGTGTTCTCTGCATACAGTTTTGAAACAGTAGAGTAGAATTCAAATTACTTCAGTGTAGTTTTGAAAAGTAAATGCCCATTTTTAACATTAGCCCCATTTATTGTCCTATTTTTGTATAAAGCCTCATTATAATGCCTTGGAAATGCAAGTACTGCCCTGTCATCTGTGAGAAGAGAACACAGCTTATCAAACATTGTCAGCTAAAACATGGAACTTCTGCCAGAACTGAACTCTTTCTTGCTTATACCAGGAATGTATGTGTACATTTAAGTCTCTCAATGCACTCCATAGCTATTTATTCTGCTTTCACATCATAAATGTGGGTCAAATGCAAACTGTAGACTCTACAATTAAGTTTTGCTGTTTGTCATGGTAATTTTTTCTCATGACAAATGTATTTTTTTCATATTTTTCAGGTTTACTTGGAGTTTAACAGGGTTGAAATCTTCAAGAAAAATTCTTTCTAATTTCATGGAAATCTTCAAGAGGAAGATGGTTCAGAGAGGCAAGCAGTTAGCTGACCTGCTACAACAGACAACGGTGGGTTGATATTCCTGTTTTCTTTAATGATATTGATGGTTAGTTCATCCATATTACATAAACTAACTCTCTTTCATTTAGGTGTTTCTTTATATGGATAAATAAAGTGATATATTTCATTGTCCTACATTAAGTGTACGTTATATCTTTATACCTTTGCAGAGCACTGAGCCAACAGCCATTAGAAGCCTTGTCCTGAGAGGACTTCCAGTCATTCTTAGGGACGATGCATCCATGTTCTTTCAGAGCAATTTGGTGAGTAATGTTTTTTGATAAGTGTTTGAATCAGTTTTGCCATTTTCAGGTTTTGTTTATTTGGGATGATGGGTTATTATAATCAGATTTTCTGAAGTTGTTTCGTTGAACTCAAGTTGATTTTAACTTGATAATATGCCTTCCCTGTAAGCAAGGCAAAACTAATTATTGCATTTTATACTGCAAAGTATGCAAACATTCAAAGGGCTTGTATAGTGACTTGATTTCTACAAAAAAACCTAAACCAGTGAGGGGCTGCTGCTGGAACTTCCAGTAAGGCATACTTTGTGCTGGCTCCATTGAAGGAATCCAGAGATCTTGAGCGTATTTCCAATATCGCCTTTATTGATCTACACGCTCTTGTTCCACTAATTTGTACTTACATGCAAAATAAAGTAAAAGGCTTAAATTCAGCCACTAAAACTCTGATTAAAAAACTGTGTGCTTCTCCCCAGTCAGCAGCACACCTGAATTAACCCTTCCTCCGTTTATACCATTCATTTACATTGTCCAATATACCAGCTACTGTCAAAACATGAAATCTATACACCAACAGGCACCCATAGAACACACACAAAAACGGCTCTAACAACTTGTTTACACAACACAACCTAAAATACAACCACAATGAATTAGAAAAATTGCAATATTAAAGAAGGTCATAGAGAAATTGTTGTTAACCTAAATATCCTTGTTTTGTCTTGTTTCTTGCACTATATAGAATCTTAATGAGGGAGACTCTGTGGACATTCCAGTGGCATTACTCTGCTATGAGGACAACAGCGCTGCAAGCCCAGCATCACCACAACTATTCCCTTCATGAGTGGGAATCATCCTAGAGGGCAGCCCTGTAATGGACACACTCACCAACCTACCTCAAGCAATGTGCCTCTTGTTTGGCTTTACCTCCACACTCCACCTGCACTACACCTTTACCTTCATTCAGCAGGTCATCATAAATTCAGCCTCCAAAGACTCAAAAGCTGAAGAATGAGCTTGCAGTGCAAGGTGCAACTCTTCAAGCCCATGTCTGGATTATTGCACAGTTATATTCACTGACTGAAACAAATATTCATGCTGTTGTTCATTTTGTATGTGATTCCTCTTGTACAAGATGCATCTAGTATTGTTTATTTTACTAAAATGAATCCACAGAGGACATATTTTAGAAAGTTGCAGTTTTTTTTAACCCATTCTTGTCCTCACTGCATGTTCTTATTGCTGCTGTTCTTAATGCCTGTTTGTTATGTCGCACACAAAGCATACAGGCTTTTCCTTGTGTACTTGCAGTACAGTGTCAAGTCCACCTCTCTTTCCCTCCAAAGGACGCGAGGACAACTCAATTTAAATTTCCAACTCAAAACTTTATTTTCCTTCTAGTTGGTTGGTCAGAGTATTTCAATGGGTTGTAAACCTTTAAAGACAGAGAAACAACATTCATAACATCAAATACAGAACCAAAAAGTTGACATATTAGTCTCTTAACCATTTAAATCAACCAATCATGCAGTGCAGTTAACATAAACTTGGCCATATAAAGAAACATTTCAAATCACCAAAAAAAGCAAATAAACATTTCACCAACCATTGGCGTCTTTGGACTGAATCCATGAGTGGACTTGGATCTTCTTTGTTCTTCCCTCGTGTTTCTCTTCTGAAGATTGTTTGCCAGACTGGCTGAGCTTCCCCCAGTCCTTCCCAGGTGCTCTAACTCAGTGAACACTGATCAGGTGTCAAGCACCAGGTGTCAGGTCCCTCCTTGCTGCTACCAGTACATTCTGGGAAGTGTAGTTTTTTAGGTCCCATGTCTTCAGATTCAGCTCAACAGTACAGTATGCTGCTACATGATCAGTGTTTTTTTTCTTCCAAACAGACAAACAAACAGAGCAAACAACTAAAAAACTGTGCTGTCTATTTGGAAGGAAACTGTTTCATAACACGTTTTTTGTGTGTTTTGTTTTGTTTTTTTGCGGTAACATAGAAGGGTTCTGTAATACGTTAATAGCAAAAAATTAAGATTATACTGTTGAAACTATTGACAAAAATTAATTTTGGTAATTTTATGAAACAAGGTCTTGCTGTTGTTTTGTATTTGCATCTGGTATTTCACACAGAGCAGTAATGTTGAGAAATGTTTGTTGTTTTGTTATGTTTCAATAAAATGAATTAAATGTGCTGCATTGTGTGGTTATTGACAAAAGAACTTAATTGGATTTTTTTTATCCCAACTATAATTTTTTAATATATTCAGAATTTTAATAAAACTAGAATTTTTAAGTGCATTTGACGTATAATATTAAGTTCTGCCTATTGTACATTTAAGTTGACTATACTTCAACAAATTAAGTTTCTCTGCAGTCAATAACTTAAACCATTTGAGGCAATCACTTGACGCAAATGGTTTAAGTACAATGAACTTATCCGGGTTTACAGTGTATGAGATTACCTCAGTCAAACAAATTTTATTTTAATTTAAGCACAAATCAATGAAATTAAATCAAATATTTGTACTGCACAGTGACTAACACTGTCTCCTTGCAGCTAGAAGATCCTCGGTTTGTGTCCCAGCCTTCCTGGGATCTTCCTGCATGGAGTCTCCATGTTCTCATGTACATGTGTGGGTTTTCTCCAGGTTCTCCAGTTTCCTCCCACAGTCCACAAACACGCTGAGGTTTAATTGGTGATTCTCAATTGTCTGTAGGTGTGAATGTGAGTGTTTGTCTCTATGTGTAGCCCTGTGATAGACTGTTACCTGTCCAGGTGAACCTGTGACAGACTGTTACCTGTCCAGGTGAACCTTCACCCTCAGTCAGCTGGGATAATGAGGATCTATAGGTGTATAGATGATGGATGGATGTTTAGCTGTTGAGCAGACAGTCTTTGTGGGTTTTTTAAAGTTGTAAAGAAGCTGCAGAGACTCATGTTGGACGACAGCTGTGCTCCCCAGTCTAGGATTTCAGATAAATTCAATCGTCTTTCTAGAAATATACACCGTCTCTACTGCTCAGACAGTTTTCCAGCCCCCTGCAGGCTTCAGTGTTTGCTGGATTTAACTTAACATACAGAATTTAGCTTAGCATTTTACAACTAATGGGTCAAATTACACGGTTCTGTCTGTGAAACTTCTGCAGTAATTTCAGCTTTTTTCAACCTATGAATAAAATGTGTAGGCAAGAAAAGAAACAAACCAAAAAAAGTATTTTTCTATTTATTTCCCCCTAAAAAGTCTAGCTTTCTGGTGTCTTATCTGAGCTGCAGGTTGGACAAACACACCAGATAAAACTAGAACAGAAGAATCAATCAGACCGAGTGACTTCTGGCAGGTTAAATAGTTCTCAGGTGATCAGTCCAGGTGAGTCTGATGTCGTAATGATTTGGCTCCGCCCCCTCAGACATCCTGCAGGAAAAGACCAGAAAGAACTTCTATAGAAAATAATCAAATAAGAACGAAAGAATGTTGAAATCAAACAGACAGTCAGTCATCAGACTCTGAGAGTTTCACTGACAGAAAAATCCCATCATGAGCTCACATCCTGAAAGATCTGGAAACCTCAGAAAAAAGGATCCAGGAAGAGTCAACTAGATCATGCTCTGAGTGAACGGCTGTTTTTCCCGACCAGTCTGCGTTTCGTTGTGGTCTTTTTACATCTTGTTGTTATTATTTAATTTGTTTGGCCATCTTGTGTCACATTTTGTCTTTGCAGCTCTTTTTCTCTGATTGTTTTGTGTCTCTTTCTAGTTGTTGTGTTGCTTTGTAGCTGTCTGTTTACTTTAGTACATACTAAACTATGATGTTTTTGTCATATTTTGGACGACATACCATGACATTTTTGTCAAATTTTGAACGACACACTAAACTATGATATTTTTGTCATATTTTGGACGACACATTAAACTATGACATTTTTGTCTTATTTTGGACGTACAGACAAGGAGGGGAGAGTAGCAACGTTTCCAAGCTGCTTCAGGATTACACACGTGTAATTCTAGACATCACTTTTTATGAAGAGAATAAACTGGTGGACCAGGAGTTCCCTGAGGACTGTTCACCATTTAAAATCTAGCAGCTGCTGGAAGACCTGACCGAGCCAGAAGTTTTGAAGTTTTTAGCAAGGTTAACGCCAACGCAAGAGGTGTAGTCTGTATTGGGCCAAGAGCTGTTAGAATGCCTCTACTGGAGACGCAGAACTCTGCTGTACATGTAATGCCATACCCTTCATCAACGGAGAGAGTGGATGAAGAAAATCTACATGTTGTAAAAACGTGTCACATGATGAAATAATGTAAAGGAGGCTGTGAAAAACACTCCAGAAAGGTTTTCTTTGAAAACAAAATCATCATGAATTTTGGCGCAAAAAAAATGCCTTACTATACTATGTCGAAAAAAAATGCCATTTTTCAAACATGTTGTAAAAACGTGTCATATGATGAAATAATGTAAAGGAGGCCGTGAAAAACACTCCAGACAGGTTTTCTGTGAAAAAAAAAACATAATGAATTTTGGCGCTCTTGTCACATTTTGGACGTCATACTGAACTATGACTTTTCTTTCCATATTTTGGACAACATCTTAAAATATGAGGTTTTAATAATATTTTCAATGACAAAGAATAATTTTTTTGCTCTTTTTGTTTCCAAAGCTGGAATCGAACCTGTGTCTCCAATGTAGTGCTGTTTTGGAATCACCCTCTTAACCAGTTGAGCTACCTGGACAGCTTAGTTTAGGCTCTTGGACAACATCCTAAACTATGACCTTTTTTTTCCACATTTTGGACAACATCCTAAACTATGATGTTTTTTTCCATATTTTGGATAACATATGAAACTATGAGGTTTTAATAATATTTTGAATGACAAGGAATATTTTTTAGATCTTTTTGTGCCCCAAGCTGGAATCAAACCTGCGTCTCCAATGTAGTTTTGTTTATGAGTCACCCTCTGAACCAGTTGAGCAACCTGGACAGCTTTTTTCAGCTCTTGGACGACATCCTAAACCATGACGTTTTTGTGGCATTTTGGACGACATGCTAAACTATGATGAACAAAAAAATGGATTTTTCAAACATGTAAAAATGTGCCATATGATGAAATAAAGTAAAGGAGGCCGTGAAAAACACTCCAGACAGGTTTTCTTTGAAAACAAAATCATCATGAATTTTGGCTCCAAAAAAAACGCCTTACTATACTATGTCGAAAAAAAATACCAATTTTTCAAACATGTTGCAAAAACGTGCCATATGATGAAATAATGTAAAGGAGGCTGTGAAAAACACTCCAGAAAGGTTTTCTTTGAAAACAAAATCTTCATGAATTTTGGCGCAAAAAAAACGCCTTACTATACTATGTCGAAAAAAAAGGCGATTTTTCAAACATGTTGTAAAAACGTGCCATATGATGAAATAATGTAAAGGAGGCCGTGAAAAACACTCCAGAAAGGTTTTCTCTGAAAACAAAATCTTCATGAATTTTGGCGCAAAAAAAACGCCTTACTATACTATGTCGAAAAAAAAGGCGATTTTTCAAACATGTTGTAAAAACGTGTCATATGATGAAATAATGTAAAGGAGGCCGTGAAAAACACTCCAGACAGGTTTTCTCTGAAAAAAAAACATAATGAATTTTGGCGCTCTTGTCACATTTTGGACGTCATACTGAACTATGACTTTTCTTTCCATATTTTGGACAACATACTAAACTATGAGGTTTTAATAATATTTTCAAAGACAAAGAACAATTTTTTGCTCTTTTTGTTTCCAAAGCTGGAATCGAACCTGTGTCTCCAATGTAGTGCTGTTTTGGAATCACCCTCTTAACCAGTTGAGCTACCTGGACAGCTTAGTTTAGGCTCTTGGACAACATCCTAAACTATGACCTTTTTTTTCCACCTTTTGGACAACATACTAAACTATGATGTTTTTTTCCATATTTTGGACAACATATGAAACTATGAGGTTTTAATAATATTTTGAATGACAAGGAATATTTTTTAGATCTTTTTGTGCCCCAAGCTGGAATCAAACCTGCGTCTCCAATGTAGTTTTGTTTATGAGTCACCCTCTGAACCAGTTGAGCAACCTGGACAGCTTTTTTCAGCTCTTGGACGACATCCTAAACCAGGACGTTTTTGTGGCATTTTGGACGACATGCTAAACTATGATGAAAAAAAAATGGATTTTTCAAACATGTAAAAATGTGCCATATGATGAAATAAAGTAAAGGAGGCCGTGAAAAACACTCCAGAAAGGTTTTCTTTGAAAAAAAAATCATCATGAATTTTGGCGCAAAAAAAACGCCTTACTATACTATGTTGAAAAAAAATGTGATTTTTCAAACATGTTGTAAAAACGTGTCATATGATGAAATAATGTAAAGGAGGCCGTGAAAAACACTCCAGAAAGGTTTTCTTTGAAAAAAAAATCATCATGAATTTTGGCGCCAAAAAAACGCCTTACTATACTATGTCGAAAAAAAATGGGATTTTTCAAACATGTTGTAAAAACGTGCCATATGATGAAATAATGTAAAGGAGGGCATGAAAAACACTCCAGAAAGGTTTTCTTTGAAAAAAAAATCATCATGAATTTTGGCGCCAAAAAAACGCCTTACTATACTATGTCGAAAAAAAATGCCATTTTTCAAACATGTTGTAAAAACGTGTCATATGATGAAATAATGTAAAGGAGGCCGTGAAAAACACTCCAGACAGGTTTTCTGTGAAAAAAAAAACCATCATGAATTTTGGCGCTCTTGTCACATTTTGGACGTCATACTGAACTATGACTTTTCTTTCCATATTTTGGACAACATACTAAACTATGAGTTTTTAATAATATTTTCAATGACAAAGAATAATTTTTTGCTCTTTTTGTTCCCAGAGCCGGAATCAAACCTGCGTCTCCAATGTAGTTTTGTTTATGAGTCACCCTCTGAACCAGTTGAGCAACCTGGACAGCTTTTTTCAGCTCTTGGACGACATCCTAAACCA